>NC_079148.1:77515993-77642338 GCF_945859685.1 Eupeodes corollae
TGGATCCACCCTTGGTACTTTATTTACGTAGTATATAGTATACAAAAACTTTTTTGGAATGAAAGATATACATTTTTTTGAACTACAAAAGAAGACATACACCTTAAAATAGCTTCGGCGTATTAAATAACACAATTATAAATGGTTTTCATTAAGAGAAATTATGAACAACTTTAATAGCTCAAAAAGAAAATTAAGTTGTTGGTAGGTTTTTATTAGCAAAAAAAGATAACTTAAACCTTTAATGCATTTTTTAAAATAAACAATAAAGTTTTTAAGAAGTTAAATAGTAGGAAAATATGGAGCTTAAGTATGATTTAAGTCACGCAGTGGCAACAATGAATTCAAAATACTGCTTACAGGAGCATAACGAGTCTTATGGTCTATGAATGGTTTTTCAAATATGATTTAAAACGATTTAATACAATTCTATAGTTTTCTCACCTACGTTGTCAATTCGTTTTTCAAAGCATACACTATTGTTGCCATAAGTCCAGCGATTCTTTTTCGATGGGACTAGCATATGCCCTGAACTACCTATCTCAACAAGGTGTAGATTGTTAAATCAAAAAAATATGATAACACCAAATATTTATATCTTCTACCTACATCCTTCTTTGAGCAAAAGATAAAAACAAGAAGTCAGTCCAAAATAAATACACCACACTGATGGAGATATGATAGCACACCTACCTATTTTCTCTTCTAATCCACTAAAGTATATGTGAAATCTGCCAGATGAAATTTATGGACTCTATGATGAAATTTTAAACACTGACTTGACTATCCGGCAGTCTTAACTTATCCCCGTCAAGTGAAGGTATTTTGCCGATAAGGCAAAAGTGTCAGAAGATAGCCGTGTGTATGGTACATATGTCTACTGTATAAAAGTGGATGAAAATCCAATTTTGTTCAATTTTTATCCTTCACAAGATTGTCCTGCCAGCTTTTGCCTATTTGCTATTCTTGTGTTTGTGTGTGTGAGTGTGCCTTGAGTGTGTGTCGGCAATGTCAAAGGTTGATTTATGCGAAACGAATCCGCTTAACATGCATGCAAGAATAATTTATTATCTATCAGAATTCGATTTAGTGTTTTGCAAATTTTATATCAAACTTTCGATTTGAATTTTTTTTTGAAATTTCTTATATGGAAAGCTTCAAACACATATTTTTGTGTCACGTGCTTAAATTTTATATGAAATGCATTTGTATTCTTTATTTTAAATGCATTGAGCTTCACTGAATTGGGAAGGAAAAACACCCTTCCCTGTGTTTATCTTAAGAATAAAGTTTCTTTCATTGTTTGGTATACAATATACCTTCATTGAACAATCACAGCCTTTCAATTGACCCTTATAAACCCTTTTGTTATGCGACTTTTATCCGGTGTTTACATTTCTATTCAGGCGTTAAGAAGAGAAAAAAAGCAGGGACGAAAAAATATGTCAGAGCCAATTTGAGTACACGAATGGACAGAAAGGGTCTGTCTCATTCCCAGATTGTGGCGTATTATCATGATCATAGAGCTAAATTTACATATTATTACCAGTTATCGAGACAAGACAATTTTCTTATGACAAAAAGGTTGAAGTAAATAATGGCAAGGGGTTCATGGGAATTAACATAAAGGTTTGAAAATTATAGATGAAACTTTTTTTTTTGGTATCTTCAATGTTTTACCATTTTAAGCAAACTTGCACAAGCAAAGCTTAGGGCTAGGTGAAGTAAGTATCACTATCTATACTGTAACGACACTTGAAGAAAAACGTTGATGAAGAGACCTTGAAAATATTTGGTTTAACGGTTTTTCATGGATTTGCTTACAATTGTAAATGTTCAAGAAGGCTTTGGCTTTCAAACATCATAATATAGAAATATATAGAAGTTTAAATACATACCTATAAGTTTTCTAAATTGTTTTGTTTTATTCACTTCACATAGAAAGTTATTGTAATGGGTCCGATTTTTCAAATTGAAAATTTTGACATTTCTCGACGTTTCAAGGTCCCTAGAGTCGAAATAAAAGATTTTTAGAAAGATGTCTGTGCGTGCGTGTTAATGTACGTTTGTACGTCCGTACGTTCGCGACGTTTTTTTCGTCATCCATAGCGAAAGAACTAGAAGAGATATCGATTTCAAATAAATTTTGTTATACAGATAATAAGGCAGAACGATGCAGAAAGAACTCTCAAGAAAATTGCGTTTGTGGTTTTTTACCATAGCAGTTTGAAAAAAAAAGGTGAACATTTTGGTTAACCCCAAATATCTTACGAACCAAAAACGCTAGAGACTTGAATTAAATTTTATATAATATATTGTAACCTGATATCAAAGAAGTATATTTTTTGAAAAAATCCATTTAACGGTTTTTTTATAAATCAAAAAAACTGTTGTCACCTCCAAAATTTTACTACTGAAATATGATTTCATCTCCATAACAATTTTGTGCAACGAAGAATAATGTTTTTGACATTTGATAAAATTTTGAGAAAAATCTAATTAACAGTTTTGTATAAAAAATAAAAATCTAAAAAAAAACGTTACTCAAAGTTGGTAAAAATTGAATATCGATTCAAATATCTTTTTAAAAACTTGAAATTTGTGCTTCAAACTTATTTTATCTTTTAAGAAATATTGTTTTCAACATTCTGAAAAATGTTAAGAAAAATCGAAGTAACAGTTATTTTTTACAAAAAATAAAATCCAAAAAAAAAAAAAGTTGGTAAAAATTGATTTTCGACTCAAATATCTTCTCAAAACTTTGAAATATTGGCTTTAATTTACTTTTGCCTTTCAAAAAATATTGTTTTCAACATTCAGTAAAATTTTGAAAAAAAATCGAATTGACAGTTTTTTTAAAAACAAAAGTTGGTAAAAAATGATTTTCGACTCAAATATCTTTTCAAAAATTTGAGATAATAGCTTCTTAGAAATATTGTTTTCAACATTAGGACATATTTAGAGAAAAATCGAACTGAAAGTTTTTTTTACAAAAAATAAAAACCTAAAAAAAAATTAACAAAAGTTGGTAAAAATTGTTTTTCGACTCAAATAGCTTTTCAAAAAATAAAAATATTGTCTTCAAGCTTCTTTTATTTCACAGAAAATATTGTTTTCGATATTCGGTAGTTTTTTGTATAAAAATAAAACAGTCCGTTTTTTTCATAAAAAATAAAATCTACAAAAACTAGTACGCAAAATTTGGTAAAAATTGATACGAGTACATATAGACAATCTTTTAAGCAAGACAAATTGACAGACGGGATGGAAAGTTATCAGTGTGGGTCGCATCCCAGCCTCTTTTTTGTTTAGTTTTTCAAATCTCATAACATATTTATTAACTTCAAATAGGAAGTTATTTTAATCGATCCGATTTGTCAATTTGTACATTTTTGACATTTCTCGACTTTGCAAAATCAAACATTTTTAGATAGATATAATGTGTGTGTGTCGGGATACCTATTTTCGTTGGTAATATCGCGGGAATCATCATATGTATCGACTTTCAATAAAAGTTGCTTTACAGATAAAACATGAAAAGATGTATTAAGGATATTTTGAAAGAAAAAAATTGACAGGTCTAATAGCATTCTATGAAAAAGTGGAAAATTTGGCTGACCCTTACATCTCTCGACACATCGTGATGTAATACCAAATTGGTGTGAATTTGGAGAAACAACTGACGGTTTTTCTTACAAAGACAAAAAGTAACTCAACAAAAATTGTTTTCACCTAGAATATTTTGCAAACAAAAACTTAAATTACCCCTTGTAATGTTTTCGGAAGAATCGGAGACAGTTTTCTATAAAAAAATATATAAACCTAAAAAATGTTACTAAACCTTTGTAAAAACGTATTATAAATTGAAAATATTACCTTCAAAATAAATTTGACTTATACAAAATATTGGTGCAAAATCTTTAATGATTTCGTAAAAAATTGAAGACATTTTAAACAATTTACTTAGCTTAAAATAAAATCTAATCAATTTTAAACGATTAAAATATCTTACCATCTCTAAACAATTTGTTAAATCTAAAGTCATGGAATGACTTCTTTAGCTGTTATCAATTTGTATAATCCATATGACATCTGTAAAATTATTATAATGAAAGCAGTAGATGGAATGTCACATTGAACAGTTGGGAATTCCAATTAATAATCCCGTTAAAGCGTATTTGTTTTGTTTATTTATACGAACTGAAACTTATTAGCAATTTAATAGTAAGCAAAACGAAAAAAAAGGTTTAACATTTTGGAGTCCCTGGCAAATTGATAATGATTTATCAATTGCTAGCTAATAAATTGTTTAACCCTTAACAATATGTTTGATCCATTGTTTTATAAATTTTTTATAAAAATCCAATCGTCTCTTTCTTATAAAAAATACAAATCTACAAAAAATAGTTCACAAAATAAGTAAAACTCGGTGTTCGGTTTTAATTACTTGTAACTTAATGAATCTGAGTTCTTTTAACACGTTATCGTTAAAAGACATTGGGTATTTTTGGTCACAGTGCTTACACTCATGAAATTAATACCAAAAAGAAGGCTGCGATGCGACCTAAACTGTTAATTTCCCATCCCGTATGTCGATTTGTCCTGCTTAAAAGTTTTTTGGTTAAAAAAGTTGTGAGTTGAATTATTCTTAAACATTTTAAAATTACCAACAATATTTTTCATTTTTTTTTTGTTAAATAGATTTACCCTTTACCCGAGCGTCGAACTTGTCGAGTTGTAGAGGCTGAGCAGGGTCAATGATTCTCGAGAATTGATCTCCAGATGGGTCCTGAAACCAAAGGTTCTCACATACCTTTACCCCTCCTTTGATCACTTCCTCTCCAACATAGGAAGCGAAATAGCCGACTTTTGTCACCTTCTCATCCTCTACCCACCCCACGTTGTTGGTGAAAAAACCATCCAAAGAACCCCTCCTTCGATTCCTCTCTTAACCATCCTTTAAATCAGTATTTCCTTCCCTCTCTCTCCTTCCCTCAATCTACTTCCGATTGGGCTGGATCTAAGGTACTACACGACCCGTGCCGATGATCAGCCTGACTGAGGGCCCAATTAAAAAACTAGCTCAGTCGCTAACGGAGTATCCGGATACCTGGCGACCTCCGGTTTAACCAGTCTTATCTGAATACACGGATCTCTGTACAGATGGACCACCCCTTATCCGCTACTCGTGGGATTCATATGAACTTATTTAAAACAAAACAAACAAAATTCATCCCTCTTTCACTGGTGCTGACATGGCTAAGGACACTCACAGCCCTGTTGTCGCCAGTGGAATATCGGATAATCTGGTAAAATTACTTTCATCTTGTAGTGAGGCAGTTGTGAAGAACAGCTGCTCTACTACAACAAAGAGTAAACCTCTCGACTCATCAACACCGCGAGTCAGAGGTAATAGGGCTGCGGTGCTAGGTCATTCTACCAACGAAGCCAAAAATCATAGAGAAGGTCCTGGGGGAGATGGGTGAAAGCTCAGACCCTCCAAGGCCTGCCACAAGGCCATGCGCAGTGCTAAGAAGATTCTCCAGACGTTTGGTGAACAACTTTTGCTGGAGGAAACTCTCAGCAAGACGCCAAAATAAAATGGGCCAAGAGCTTCTTGGCTAAAATTAACGTAAAGACCAGCCAAGACTCAACGTCGAAGTGACAAAGGTCTAAGTGCTAAACACCAGCACTTCTCTTGACCCTCGTAAGGCAAATATGTCCTTCAGTGACGTTCTGAAGGACAAAATGGTACAGAAGCGACGTAGATGACATGGTATCTGCTGAGAGCTGGATATTGGCCAAAGGACAGCTTCAGTTTTGTTGAGATCATGTCTGACAATCCGGGACCACCGCCCATCACAAAAGATGGCGGTTGGCATCAGGGACACATCAAGTTGATGGTCTGTGATGATCGGAGGTCGTGCGATCTAATGACCCTCCAAAGGGACCCTACAAGAGTGCAATTGTTATCATCAATGAAGAGTCCCTTTCTCCTCTGGCGCAATCGTAAGGTGTGATCAGGTTCAGGTTTGATGAAATACCGCTGAGGGTTTACAAAAAAGATGGGGCCGAGCCACAAACCCTTCCCCACCGATACAAGCGGAAACGGCTGCTGAGGAACCTGGTGCATCGGTCACATTTCCTTCATTTAAATACGATGCATCTCTGGTATCCCCAGTAGCAGTGGAAGCTCCTACCACTGACCAAGGTTTTTCTGCAATGTAGGCCGAGGTCTACAACAGCGGAGATAGAATCGTCCTCTGATATAGATGACTCCGATATCACTGTGTTGGAGGCTGATCGGGAGTACGGTAGCGAAAATGCTGCGGTTACTCCAGATGAACCTCCAACACTCAATAAAGGCTTCGGCTTCCCTTCTTCTTCGCTTAACCAGCAGCGATGAAGATATTGTCCTGATTCAAGAACCCTGGATTGTTAAATCGTTTGTTCGAGGAATCAGGACTCCCAAATACTACATGCATTATGCATCAGGTGGTAGTAAAACGTAGCCTAAATGTTTATTTACTCCCTAATTCCAGCGATCGAGATATCACCACCGCAAGTCTGGAAACAGCCAGAAGAACATTCTGGCTGGCGTTGGCATATCTTGGCCACGACCACCTTGCCCCTCTCCCGGGTTACACCCTGGGAGAGATTAACAGCTGAAGCGCAAACGCTCGACATCGGCCTCATCATCGGAAATGATGCTAACGCCCACCATACAGTGTGGGGTAACACGGATGTAAACGACAGGGGTGAGTCTCTTATCGAATATATTCTAAACACAAACCTACTCATAAGTAACGTTGGTAAAGAGCCAACCTTTATTACTAAAAATCGACAAGAAGTTTTAGATATATAACTCTTGTCTCCGACTTCATTAATAATAATATTTTGAACTGGAAGGTATCTAAAGATCACTCCTTTTCTGATCATAGATACATCCAATTTAACTTTATAAATGAACCACCTTGCCAATCGATCTTTCGAAATCCAAAAAGAACAAATTGGCCAAAATACAAGAGAACGTTAAATAGTTTAGAAAAACCTGAACTCTTTAATACCCCCTAAAACACTGAAGATCTTAACGACAAAGTCAATAATCTGACATTAGCTCTAAACATAGCTCTAGATACTGCATGTACTCTTATACAAGTAAAAGGTAAAAAGAAACCACACTGGTGGAACTCAGAGCGAAAGCTTTTAGAAACATGTCTTACTGGGATTCATATAAAGAATCACTGAAGATATATAAAAAAGAAATGAGGAAAACCAAACGATCGTCCTAGAGAAACTTCTGTAGCAAAATTGAAGATTTCTCTGAAGCATCCAGGTTGCGCAAAATCTTCTTCAAAAGTCCAATCATGCCAAGATGCTTGAAAAAGCCCTCTGGCCTCTGGACCAATTCAAGCGAAGAATCGCTCAACTTGCGCTACTAGACGTTCACTTTGCTGGTAGCTCTAATATTATTAATAACATTATACCAAATAGTTGTGACAATACATTATATAACCCACAAGGTCTATTCAGTAGGGAGAAACTCAAATGGGCTATTAACAGCCTTAAGCCATATAAATCTGCAGGTCCGGATGGTATAATTCCAGCTGAACTGCAAGAAAATACAAGTTTTCTAAGGGATGCCTTAAATTGGCATACATCCTGATGTCTTGGAGACAAGTTAAAGTCGTTTTTATTCCAAAAGCTGGAAAATCCAGCCACGTTAACCCTAAAGACCTAAGACCTATCAGCTTATCATCATTCCTTCTCACAATTTTTGAACGTTTGATCGATATCCACTTAAGGGCAAGTATTGATAAGTCTCTCCTTTCAAAGGCTCAACACGCCTACAAAAAAGGGAAAACAGTTGAAACGGCTCTACAGAAAACGTAAAATCGAATATTCCTTCCATCATAAAGAGTACACCTTAGTTGCCTTCTTAGATATAGAAGGTGCATTTAACAATGTCGACACATCTGCAACTGCACATATATTGACATCTCTGAAGGTAGATAAGTCGATCAGCGAATTGATTAATCAGATGCTAATAAGCATGATTATCAATTCAAAACTGGGCGATTTTACTGCACAAAGGGATGTCAGCAGAGGTACGCACCAAGGTTGCTGTCCTATCCCCTCTCCTCTGGAACTTAGTAATAAATGAATTACTAATTACTCTAAAAAGAGAGGATACAGAGTGTTTGCTTATACGGACAATGTTGCTATTGCAGTAACGGGTAAACATCCCAAAATACTAAAAGAACTCTTACAAAACGCTTTAAATAAGCTCACTAGATGGGCAAATCGGTGTGGACTAGGCGTTAACCCACAAAAAAATCAACCTTGACCTCTTCACAAGGAAATACAAAGTAACACTCATTGACCCTCCCCTCATAAACGGTGTACCACTTAAATTCTTTGAACAAGCAAAATACTTGGGTCTCATTTTGAATAAGAAATTAAGTTGGAAACCTAATATTCAAGAGAGAATAAACAAGGCCACAGTAGCCCTGTTCTACTGTAAAAGGGTCATTGGTAATATATCTCGGTCATAAGGCCTATCCTTACTTATGGAGTAGAGCGACAAATCGCGATAAACTCAGCAAAGTCCAACGGACAGCCTGCCTGTGTATGGGAGGAGCACTTCGCTCTACCCCCTCCGCCTCACTTGATGTTCTTTTCCATCTTATACCGCTGGACATTTTCAGCAAGCAAATGGCCTCCTGGATCAATGATGGAATTGGCCACACCACTATTTTGAACTCGTTCAGTTTGATAACTATAGCTTCAAAGTGACTATAACTCCCAGGTCTTCTTGGGAGAATACATCATTTTTGAACGATGATCCTATAAACTTTTATACAGACGGATCAAAAACAGAGGATGGGGTTGGTGAAGCCGTATACTGTGAGATAGACTAAACTTAAGTCTCGCCTTTCGTCTACCCGATAACTGTAGCGTGTTCCAAGCTGAAATCCTGGCTATAATAGAAGTCCTTTCATGGTTTCGAGAAAACGTTATATCAACTAATGATTTACGCATCTTCTCGGATATCCAATCTGCGTTAAAGTCCCTAGACTTTATCTACACTAACTCACTAACAGCCCTACATTGTCGATCATCTCTTACGGAGATGGCTACACAGTTCAACATTCACCCTTTCTGGCAATTAATCTCTCTGAGTAGATAGCACATTAGATACGTTATAAGTGTCCTGACTGGGCACTGCTTAATAGGAAGGCATGCTATTCGACTTGGAGCCCCTGCAAATGATTTTTGTAGGAGTTGCTTGGACGAGGAGGAGGAGAACGCAATCTCTCATCTTCTGTTCACATGCCCTGCCTTATCACAAAGACGTAGAATCCTCCTTGGAGACTACTACTTCAACGATACCAGCGATCTTTTTAATGTTCTGACATTATTTGTCTCCTACGCTTCATTCGGAGCTCCAATTGGTTCGACGAGTTAAGCTGATCAACTGATCCATGTGGTATCACAACGGACCACACTTTGGTCTAAGTGTGTAGGACTTCCCAACCAACAGCCTCTTTAAACTAACCTTACATAAAAAGATTTTTAGTCGAAAACAAGTTTTTAACAATTTAAGTAGCATTTCTTAACAAATTGATTGAATGAAATTTATTTGAGAAATATCAAGAACCGCACATCGATTTTTACCAAATTTGCGTACTATTTTTTGTAGATTTTATTTTTTATGAAATTTTTGGAAAGATATTTGAGTCGAAAATAAATTTTTACCAACTTTCTTAGGAAAAAAACTGTCAATTCGATTTTTCAAAAAAAATGTCCGACTGTTGAAAACAATACTTTATACAAGATAACATAAGTTTGAAGTCATAGTATCAAGTTTTTGAACAGATATTTAAGTCGAAATTCAATTTTTAGCAACTTTGCGTAATGTTTTTTTAGGTTTTTAATTTTTTTTTTTAAAACTGTCAATTCGATTTTTCTCAACATTTTACCAGATATTAAAAATGTTATTTTTCGTTGCAAAAAGTTATTTCGGAGATTAAATCATCAAATTTTTTTCAAAAATAAACTTGTTTGGTATAACGTAACAATATACAATTTAAAATTTCATTTAAGACTCTACCATTATTGGTTCGTGAGATATTTAGGCTTAACCAACATTTTAACCACCCACACAATTTTCTTGAGATCTCTTTCTGCAATATTATTAGTATAACAACATTTATTTGAAGTCGATATCTATTCTGGTTCTTGAGGTATAAAATAAATAAATTAGGTGTCTCAACATTCCGTAGAGAACCAGAGCCTAGTGACTTACAACTCTCAACGATTCCTGTGTGCGAGTAATTGCAGGAATGGACGACGAAAAAATCTTCTTGAACAACATAATTAAGTTTTTGGGGTTTTTCTAATAAAAAACCAACATTATTTTTTTGCGCGTATCTCGAAAATGTTTCTTTGGAAAAAAAATTAATGACTTTTTTAAAATGTTGTTGTAAGTGAAATATTTGTGTCCATATGTGCTGCTAAAGCTCCACGGATATAAAATTATTTACTAGAGCTAAGTTTTCCCACAATATTATTAAATTAAATTGGGTTGAGCAACAGTCCGTTTGAGAACTAGGGCCTAATGACAAGTCTCAACCATTCCTGTGTGCGGGTACTGTTGTCAGGGATGGAAGGGACCTAAAGTTTTAGCCGAATCCGAACGGCAAATTTGAGAAAGCACTTTTCATGACAAGAATTACTCTTTGAGAATTTGTCAATTCCTCGCAAGATAGACAGTACCCGTGAAAAACTTTAGGTGCATAGGCAGGGATCGAACCCAAGACCTCTCTCATGACAGTCCAACACACTAACCATCATGCTACGGGTACTACTTTTCCCACATTATACTCGTACATATATCTCAAGCAATTGAAAATCATTTAAATGCTAATATTTCTAATACGCGTTGATACATACAATAAACATATCTACATATATTTACACTAATTTGTTAATATTTCAAGGACCCTTTTTTATTCTACAGATTTCGCGTATATTTCATTTCGTTATCCAATTATTATCGTTTGCATATTAAAAAAATCCACAAAATTATTTTGTTACTGATCCAATTTGAATATCAACCATCCGTTTACAATTACCCACCTTTCAAGTTCAGTGAGTTTGCCACGAACCAACAATACCTACAGCGAAACAACAAAAAATCTCTTCCTCGCCAGGACGAGGTTATAGTCCATAAACAAATAAGCGCCATTCCGCCTCCAATGACATCCATCCAAGGAGATCCGCAATATTCATCCCACATGACACGATGCGGCAATAACGAGCGCGCAAAAGACAAATTAAATAAAATTTCCGAAATGACATAACCTGTTTATTTTCCAAGCATAAACATAAGGGATATTTTTTGAATAAATATATCGGGGTCTGATAAAGCGGTTTTAACGTCTAACCATGAATCTGTCAACGCCTCCACCGCGCCACCGGCCGCCCTGCCGTGCCGTACCCAAGGTTGTTGATGTGTGCTAAGAGGAGTGAAACAAAAAAAAACAGCAGAAGTGAGTCAAGGGGAGGAATCAATGGGACCAGGTTTGCGTAAAATTAACGTACGGTGGCGAAGACACACGGCATCAATGTTCTGCAGTAAGCTAATATTAAAATAAATTGGATTTTTCATATTTTTTTGCTTCTTTGTGTTTTTAGAACCTTTAAGGACTTGCATTGTTTGAAATGTGAATTTTGAGGTATGTTCATTGTTATATGTGTATGCGTGTCTATAGAAGCACATAACATATTTTAATCATAAGTGGATGTTTTTGACATCTTAATTTTTTAGCGATTTTTTTTTTGCTTGCCTTTTAAAGAAGTTTAGATACCATCTAGATGTATGTAAGTTTAAAACTTGGATTTTGGCAATTTGGCATAGCTCAATTTTGACAATATTTCTTTATATTACATTACATTACACACTACTCAGCACATTAATGTACAGACTAGAGAACACAGCACCTTGAGCGACTAGAATACGTAAGTTTATAAAAACGCAAGACATTAATACAAGGCAGAAGAACAGAAGAGAAAGAACAACAGACAAAAAGAACACATGACAACAGCACGCTGTTTCGAGACGGTCCCCCATTTGTCTACTAAGCACGCTCACTATTTCACCTTGTTTTCGCAATAAGAGGTTTCACTGATAAATTTTGATTGGTGCCATTTAAAACTTACAAAGCCCAACAAATCTCCAGGTCGTTACAATGCGGTATAAAATTAAAGAGCAATAGTTCTCCTCTTGCTCGGAAAATCTTATGAAGATATTGTGTCGGTTTTGAAACTATCTTTGAATTATTGATTTCGTGAAGAATTGAATATGTTTCTCAAGAGTGTCCACATAATCATTTCATAGTTTAGAATCTAGCCTTTCAAGGAGGTTGTTTAAAAATGGTTTTCATTCTGTCAGAATTTGCTAACTTCATCCATTCTTCAAACCATGAAGCTCTAAATTATACTATCAACATTGCAGTTCTTCTAGCTACTTTTTCGGTGCGGCTAAACATAAATTTAAAAATATTGTAAAAATGAAATTAAAGAGATGAAAGAACAATGATGAAAATCCCGGGTCAAAAAGGAGCATGTAATTTCGCAGCCAAAATTTACGTTTTAAGAAGTACATCAGGTGTTTTTCGGAAGTTTCAAATTGACGCATCAGTATTCTGTAGCTTTCCATATTAAGGTTAATTGTAATGTTAAACCTAAGTACTGGTATTCTTCCACTGTTTCAATGGTGCCCTCCCCAAAAACCCATTTCTTATTTGCAGCCAAGCGCCCTGTTCCTTTTCGAAAAACCATGACTTTTGAATTGTTTAGATTCACCGTAAGGTTCCATTTCAAGCTTAAATAACTTCAAAAAACAAGTAAAAGTGTTATTTTATTCTGTTTTGTTTAGAGATACTTAATATAAATCGTTTTTAATAATTAATATAGGACTTTAATCAAGAGATAAATCAAATGTTAACAAGAATATTTTTTTATAAGATAAACTAAGATTGATCAATATCATTCAATCAATATCTTTGTTTGACTTCAAGGAATTTAAGTTGAAAACATCAATTCTTACCCATGATAAGTGTTATTTTTGTGGGTTATCTAAAGTCAGAACGTATTTTTTTGAATTATTTTGGAGGTAAAACATTTGAGTGGACAAATATTTTTTAAACCGATTTTTTCTTTTACTCCCATTGCTTTAGAAAATTAAACACAATTCGTATTTTTTAAAAGTTCATTCTGCATATTTAATATTATCATCTTAAGCACAAAAAAATTTTAAGATACAGCTATGAGTACAGCAGCGTATCCTCTCCGTGAAATTTCCGGTCATAATTCGAAAATTTGTTGTTTTGTGTCCTCGATAACATCATGTATTCCATATTATGACTTTATTTCACAAGATCCCAAAGGAAAAAGTCTAAAGTTGTTAAATCACAAGATTTTGGTCACCAACTCACATTTCGAGAAATAACAAATTAGACTATATTGTCTGTTGCTTATGGGAAACACAGGTCAATTTTTGCAGACTTCTTACTTCTTACAAAAATATCTTGTAGGACAATAAGTTTTGGCAACAAATCGTTTTATTAAGTCCCGGTGTGCGCTTGGTTGTTTCTTCTTTATCCTTTTAAAAACAAAGCCTTAATGGACAAGTTTCACGAAAGTCATTATTTTTTTATAAAACTATTTCATTTAACGTTTGGCTTGAAGTTCAGCGAGAAATACTCGAATGGGTTCCCTGATCGATTCTGGTACCGCAATATTACCGAAACGTTGAAATGACGAAAGTATGCACCGGGGCTAATAGACAGTTAAATAAGTCTTTCGATATTACAATGTTAAGATAAATCATTATTTTTCTTTTACCCATACAAAAACAAGCCTATATGTTATTGCAGGCTGCAAAGCCCTTAAAAAATAATTAATTTAATTCCCACTTACGTCAGTTTCCATTATGTAATTGTTATAACAATTACTAAATTCCTACAAGAAAATATTCGTTGCGTCAAATACAGTTAAAAATATCCCGCATCATTTATCTAAACCATCATAAAATCCCAAAAGGTGAATATAACTCTTCAGCTATGCACAAATGTGTATGAACCAATATGTAACTCTAGGGATAAACCATAATTCCATTGATTTAATTATTATTATAACTTTGCCAAAATTCTTTCTGCTTAGCAAAAATTTCATCAGAAACGTGCTCAATGAGCAATCGAAATTTTATTAATCAATCATAATCAAGACCAAACCAAAAAAGAAGAAACGTAAAAACTACGGGGGTCACATCATAATGACTTCTAATATTAAAGGTGATTTAATTGAGTTAGATATCTTATTTAGGTATGTATGTACATACATACATACATATTTGTACATTTGCGAATAAAATGTTTGCTACAAATTAATGTGGATTGATAGAAAATATAATTATTATTCTTGTTCTTAATTGTCTATCAATTATTATGAATGAGGTATTCTTCTATAAAGTAGATGAGTAAAATAATTCTTTCGTCAAGGGCTAAAAGGAATATATTATGTATACAAAATGATACAAATCAATACTCATCCTCTCAAACAAAGATATTCTCGAATAAAAGAAAATATTTTGAAGAAATTGTAACAGCCTCGTGTACAAAACAGCAAAAATATGTGTATTGAAGAACCAAAACGTACACCTTAAAAACGACTTAAAATTCAAAGGTATATTTCAATTGTATCCAAATCTTTTCAAGCTCAACCCACACCTATTAGTCAAAAGCTTCTCCGAGCTCTAGCTTCTAAAATATTATAATGAAGTAAATTTATAGATTTTTGAAACAGCATATAGATAAGTATCTGAGAAAGTCGATATAAAAGCAATAAAGCCTCCTAAGAGACATCAGCTTTGATTAAATTAGACAAAAAGTAACAAAGATGCACAATTCTACCGACATTTTTTCTTGCAATTCTAACTAAAAACTTGCTTTAACAAATCAATCTTCTTTGACGTATGATACATTTTTTTACTCTTAAAAAAAAGACTGGGTTTCTACCGACGCGTCGTCGCGTCGGTCGCTATATCTTATCTATTAATAAGACCATTTTGTGTTTGAAATCAACGATATTTGAGTCGAAAACCGTCTTACATACATATGTACATATGTACATACATACATACATACATACATACATACATATATCAGTTTTTAGTTGTTATTGTAGGTCTTATGTAGTTTATTGCAAAAAGTTTTCTATCGGATATTTCTATGAAATTAATTTATAGTTAGCAACAGTATTTTGCGTATGATAACATTAGTTTAATGTCAACATCAATTTTTATAAGATACAATTATTTTAAAGCCAATAATATCTAATATCTTTAATTTTTGCTAAGGTATTCGATTCAAAAAACATTTTTTTTCTGACTTTTATTTCGGAGAAATATTATTTTTTGATCGAAAATAATTCGGGTTGTCAAATATTTTTTTTTCAGTTTTCTTAAATTATAAAATATAATAGATTTTTTTTTAATTCATGACATCACAATGTAAAAGGTAGTTAAATTTTAGGTCCGATTTTGATTTTGAATAAAAAATAGTTCATAGTTATAGTTCAATTATGTATGGAACAAATGATTGCCGCGACGCGGTCTCGAGGATAGAACTCCACTTTTTGAGAAAAATACGGCCCTATGATGCTGCAACAGCCCATAAGCCACATTAAACAAGAAACAAGTACTCTTTGTTGGTGCATTGGTTTTTCGACAATCACTCTTGGATTATCAACTGCAAAAATGTGAAAATTCTGCCTATTGATGAATGCACTGAGGTGAAAGTGTTCTTCATCATTGAGGATGACTCGACTTGTTAAGCCCACGGTTCTTCAACTACATTATCGCGAACAGCAATATTGTCTCCAGTACGAGCTGAACGAGCATGCATTGGTTTTATCACATCTCCTGCAGGCGCGGTTTGCTCAAATTTGGGCATGATTTTTTTTTACATTTTTAACACATTTGGAAAATTAAATTCACCGAAGAAATCACGAAGTGCACGATATGCATTTTGATTTGAACGCCCATTTTAATAATAAGTCTGAATAACTTTAACACGGTCGAATGTCCATCTTTCCAAATTGAATTAGTTCCAAATTGAGAAATGTCAAATTAAATGCAGAAAAAGCTTGAAGTTTAGGCGCTGTTCAACATCGGTCATTAAAATTAACTATACTTCAATTGATTTCGCTAGAATTATTGGTTCAAGAGTTATTTGGGTTCATCCACATTTGTCACTTCTTTTTAAAATGTATTTATATATCTAATAAAAACAACTACCATTTTTTTAAATGTTCTTTCTTCATCATCTGATGTTAAAATCTATGAAGCTAAATTTTGTTGTAGTAGAAATCTCTGATGGTTCGCGCCCATGATAAAAGGGATCCCGAATATTCTTCCAGACGAACTTTCGTACACACGCACAAACATACATCTCTCTTAAAACCATTTGTTTTAATTCTAGGGGTTTTGAAACATCCAGATATGACAAAATTTGACATTCCATAAATCGGAACGATTGCAATAACTTCCTTTGGGAACGCCTCCAATATTTTTCTGGCAAAAACTTTCAAAAACTGCCAAACAAATTTGAAAAATTCGTTTTTGACTAAAACTCTCGCTAGCAAAAAAAAATTTTTAAATCAAACTTATTTTATTATATGCCATATGTTGTTACTTACTTTATGCATTTTTTTATTTGAAAAATACAACTGACAACTTTTATTTACAAATCACGAAAAACTTTTACAAAAAAAAACTAAAAACTTGTAAGAAATGGTTTTCGACTTCAATTGAATTCAAATTTTGTATCGAACACAAAATATTGTTATTACTAATATTGTGGGTCGCGTCCCCGATTCTTTATTTTATTCGTAGTAGAATAAACGTTCGTTTTAAAGTTTTCTTCAGAAGTTTGTTTTTATGTATTAATAATATTTTTAAAGATATCCAAAAGAAAAATTTCCTTAAACTCAGTTATGATTTCATTTTTCTTATGAGGTTATTTTTACTCTATACGTGTTTAAATACAGTGCTAGCGAAAAGAGATATCGTCGAACGGTGATACCTTGATTAGTGTTTTAATATTAAATACTAAAATTTAAGCGAAAAACAATATAGCAATAAGTCATCCCACATTCTTGAAATGTAGCCGAAAAAAATATAACCTAAACTTGAAAGCACGCGTAAAATTGAGCGATGTATAAGTTTTGCATTGTATATAATTTGACATAATACCAAATGATCGATTGTTAATTGTTTAATAAGATAAGCTCCGAAATAACTGGCTTAAATTTAATTTAACCTAAGAATTATCGGGCTGCTTATTTAAATATTATTATTATTATTATTATACTTTATTGAATAATAATATAATAACAAAATTCAATACATATTTTTGAGAGCATTAGTTACCAGACCCTTCAGCTCGATAAAATATTGGAGATTAAAATCACAACAAATTCTTTCTTGACAACATTTAGTGTTTTTGAGGTATTAAAAAACACTAATTCTTTGTTTGTAATTTTAAGAAAAATATATGTAAATAAATTAGGTAGTGCATCCGTTGAGAACTATTGCCATTGACTTACAATTGTCAGCCATTGCTGTGTGAGAGAAATGTTATCAGGGATGGAGGGGACCTACAGTTTAAGCCGAATCCGAACTTCTAAAGCACTTTTTATCACAAGATTTACTGGATTTGTCAATTCTTCGCAAAAGGTAGTATTCGTGAGAACAAAAACTTTTATGGCACAGGCAAAGATTAAATCCAAGAGCGTTTCAAAATAATGTATTTTGAAACACTGTATAGTCAAAATTCTGTATGATACTGTACGATACCGTATGGTCATAATACTATATGGTTAATATTCTGTATTTCAAAATACTGTGTCTCAAAATGCTGTAATGTCAAAATACTATAGCTCATAATACTGAGGAAGAGAAAATAAAAAGAAGATACAATTTATATTTTTTTTTATTATTTTAGAGACTTATAAATTATCGTATGTACATATGTTATTGTTCAAGGGAGTATATTATATTACATTATGCTAATGAAAAATTATCATGACGTTTTCTTAAAAAAAAGTATCATGTATTCAAAATTCTGTAAATGCTGTAAATATAAAACATAAAAACCGTTTTGATAATTTTAACATCGTAAAAGCGAATTTTATTTTGTAGCCTTATTAAGAACATTTTCAAATACAGAATTTTTAGATACAGCATTTTGATCACGAAGTATTTTGTACATACAGTATTTTGAAATACAGTATTTTGAGATGCAGTATTTCGACCCCAACCCGCACTATCCATCACACTACGGGTACTCCTATTTATAAATATTATAATTTATTACTATTCGCAAATCAAAGACTGTGTAACTTTTTAAAAATTTAAATTCTTAAAGGTTACGTAAAAAGTTTTTTTGTTAAGATAACAATATGCAAATTTGTTTTTATTTAAAATTTAAGACTAAGAAACTATATTTATGTATCTTTAAAGACAAACCAAATTAATATATCTTGTTTTGCATTAAGTTTAAACTTTAATGACATCAAATAAAAAACTCTTTATTTAAAGTTAAAGTCTTGCCTGTGAGTAAGAAAGTTAAGTTTTTCATTCAGTCTAACCCAAATTCATAACTGTGATAGATTAAAATAAATTTTTAAGTGAACTTTAATCGTTAAATCGAAACTTTATTCATTAATCTGTCGCAACCTTGAAATCCATAGAAGGAAGAAAGCAGAGCAAACAAAAAGCCCATAGTTAAAAAATTCTACAATGAAAATGAAAAGAACCCTCTGCTCCTCGATAACCTAAACAAAACTTTGTCTTTGCTCTGGAAAAACCATGTATCCCGCTCCTCCTGGTGCTTCATTCCACTGCCATTGGCGCCACCAGACAAAGTGACACATTCCTAACCGGAAGTGTCATAATTAGAAAATATTAATAAACTTTAGGTTTGTGAGTTTGTGCAAATGACAGCCGATGCCGAAACTGAAGCCGACTCGAAAACGATAACGAACTTCATTTTTACTGTAACTTGCTCAAAAGTTAAACTCGTGACTTAGGGTTT
Organism: Eupeodes corollae; assembly: GCF_945859685.1. Lineage (NCBI taxonomy): Eukaryota > Metazoa > Arthropoda > Insecta > Diptera > Syrphidae > Eupeodes > Eupeodes corollae. The sequence continues at coordinate 77,535,157 of NC_079148.1, forward strand.
TCAAAAAATATAAAAAAAAACTGGAGGCTTGATATTTCCAAAAAAATATAAAACAAACAAAACAAAACCAAAGGGGGATGAGCCGCAAAAACTTGAACAACAATATATAGGTAGCTTCATTTCATCACTAAGACTAGAGCATTCTCTATAAGTAGCGGCTCGGGGGTGAAATTCAAATCGGGCAAACTTTTTGAAGGTTAATGAAAAACTTTTCTTTTGAGTTTTGGTTTAGTTAGTTGGAAAACTGTTCGGTACAGTTTGACTTGGCTTGGCTTGGCAGAAAAAGTCCCTTTCGTTTTGACTTTGTTAGTAACAATTTTTTTTAGGGTAGAAAGTCTGCAAAGTTTTTAAACAAAAAATTATTTTGTTCCCACTTCTTCCTGGTTGTGTGTTTTTTTGTATTTTTTATTTTTGTTTGAAAACGAGTTTTTGAAAAGTTTTGCAAAACTTTGTTATGCGCGCGCATTAAAAACCGCATTATTATTTATATACGCACAATTCGGGGTCTGTATATCGAGGACCACTCTTTTCAAAGCCGCTTTTTAACCAGTCAGTGTTTAATCGGCCGTGAGTGTTTCAAGAGAGACTGTCGGGAGGCTCTACACGTCTATACATCTACTATCTATCTGTTCAAAAGGGTGGTTGATTTATTATTCGATTTAAAATCTGAAAAAACCGTTGCATCGAAGGAAAATTTATTCAAAAATTACATTAAAATAACCGAATATTCAAGTACGGGCATTAATCCCATGAATTTTTATGCTCACATGTGACATACGCGACAGAACTGCACCCACCCACCCATCGAGCGAGGGGATGATCCTTCGTCGCCGCATATAAAGTCATAAAGTGGTGTTTAATGGCATTTACTCTGCCGTATTATGGTAATGAAGATACTTTTTTTCGTAGTCCTGTTCATCCTTCCTTTGGATTCGAAGATGCGTTCCAGGATGTGATCTGTATTTTTTGTGTTGTTTTGTCGTTGTTTTTCTGTTTGTTGTTGGTTTTGTTTTGTTGTTGCTGCCTGTTTGTTGTCCCCATGGATATTAAAATGTGTGGTGTTAGTCGGTGGATGGCTTTTCTGTGAATCCTGTGATTTCGCATAAAGGGAGAAAGAGAGGAAGTGGTAACGCGTGCGAATTTTAATAAGCTCTCTTTTGAGGGGGGTGAATGTGAATATATGAATGGATATTGCTTTGCGGTTTTTCTTTCTAGCGATGAGTGTGTGTTATTATGGGAAAATTTAGCAATTGTCTAAGTGGATGTTTTGGTAATGAAATTTTATCATAACAAGTGGATTTAATTTTCATTTTTTCCCTCTGTACCTTCCTTATTGGGATAATAAAATAATAATAACAATGATAAAATTAGGGGTTGAAGAAGGTGGCAGATAGAAAATATAAAAATAAGAAAAAAAGAAAATCCTCACGGGATTCGGTGACTTTATGAGTGGGTATTTAAGGATTACATAAGTGAGATTTTCTTTTGATTTAAAAAGTAGGTAAAGGTACAATGGTGGCAAAGAAATATAAAGATAATGTATGTATTAAGGTAGAGAAGTGATTGTTACGGAGTTTTATTTGTGAATCGTTGCCAACTATAAAGGAAAAGAAATCAAATTTAGTACAGTTAACAATAATATTGTGTTAACTTCTTAATAAGAAAGTGAACGTGAAAAGAGCGTGAAAAAAATAGCATCTTGATCCTACTAACAGAATTTTGGAAAATAGAAGAGAACAGCGTTAAAGTGAGACAGTTGATTTGAAGGGTTTTCAAGCCTACAACTAAAATCAAAATTAAATTGTGTGGTACTAGATGTCGTGGACCGAATGCTTTATAACCATTTTTGGGAATTAAATATGAAAATATGACATTATGTTCTTTGTTAGTACTTATGTTCTTTTGTAGTACTCGTATTTAGTGTGTATAGGACTGTCATTCGAAAGGTCTTGGGTTCAATCCCTGCTTGTGATACATGAAGTTTTTTTTGTTTACGGATACTGTGTCTTACGGGGAATTGACAGATACTCCAAGAGTGTTTTTTGTCATGAAAAGTACTTCAAACTGAAGGTCTCCCCAAGCCTTTTCATTATGACTACATAAAACTTATAGCAAGGCTTTTTTACTTACCTATTTAAAGTTATACCTAAGCTTTTAAAACTATCGCAAATAAGAGATTTGTTCCGTATCCAAACAACTATCTTTGAATGTTGATATGATGATATATGGTTTTGGTTTTCTGGTAATTATAGTTTTGAGAACAACTATGTATATTGATAGTACCTCCTTTATCTTGTATGTACTACATTCTTTCAATTTAAATTTGGGTCGTATCATTTGTTGACTGATAAATAAAAGCATGGCTTGTTTTATGTATCATTTATATCAATGGAACTAAGAATGAGAATTTTTAAGGTCTTTTGTTTAAAGAAAAACGTTGTACATGTACTTTATTATTTCATTTCAAGAAATTGTATATTCCATCCGATTTATAGAATTGGTAATTTTGACATTCCTCGAAGTGTCATACGTGCGTAACGTAGCGAACATCAGTAATGCGTAATTCATACATTTTGATTTTTCACTATTAAGACGTGCAGAAAGGACTAAGAAATATTTACTATTTTGTACTATGTACAGCAATTTATAAAATAAGGGATATGTTAGTTGGTCTTTAATATTACGCATTGTGTACAGAATTGATATGAATTAAAAAAACAGGCTGGGATTCGAACCTAATCGGTAAATTCCATTTGAGCCCGTCTGTCGATTTTTTTAAACTTTAAAATAATACTAATATTTTATGAGAGATAAAACAATTTTGAGTCAGTGTGTATCAGCTTGTTTCGTATGCTTTCAAGTTTTGATTTTTATAAAAAATTACATAAAAGTTAGCAACAATATTTTGCATTTTTGTTCCCGAGATTTTTACTCTATCAAATCAATGTTCATCAATTTAAGTAGTATTTTTTGAAAGTTTTTTTTTTCTTATATATACATATATATATTGTATTTTTCTTAGAACAATATCTTACTTTTCCAACCAAGTAAAACATAACATGCAATTATTTTGACGTCAATATCTTCATTTCTTTAGGTGATATTTGAACCGATTATAAGTTGTTACCAATCTTGTGTAGTATTTTGTATGAAAACACTTTTTTACTAAATAACGAAAATTATATTTTGTATAAGATTGAATTGAAGTTCCAAGCCAAAATATTTAATATTTAAGAGGATATTCGTGTTAAAATTCAATTTTTTTTACAAAAAATAAAGTAAAAAAAAAACACCCACACTACTTGAAGTTGGTATAAGTTGACTTTCGACTTGAATATCTTCGATCTCACTTGACATAAGACTATATTTAATATTATTAAAATAATTGTTTTTAGAACAAATTTATTTACTTTTTTTTATACAAATTATGAATTTTCAAGAAATACTACGTACAATTGTTAAAAATTGGTACTCATTTCGACAATTTCGAGAATGGATAAAGGTGTTTACATTAGAAAAATTCAACTGACAATTTTTTTTAAGAAACACGAAAACCTACAAGAAAAACAAAAAACTGATAAGAAATGGTTTTCGACTTAATTATGATGAAAAGAAAGAAAAATATTGACTTCAAATTTTTATATTTCACACAAAATATTGTTACTACTAACATATTGTTAATATTTTTGAAAAATTGATGGACGGCCACGGATGGGAGGTTATCAATGTGGTTTGAATCACAGCCACTTTTGTTATTATACCTACTGCTATCATGAATACGAAATTCCCTATCTTTTAAATTACTTAATAAATAAATACGTAATCCTTAAACAATTCGTAAACTCTCTTACCATTGTAAATGCAGGTTTTTTACGTCAATGATTTTCTCCACCGATAATGGTCCGTTCAATGATTTGTTCAAATGTCAACAATATAATTCTTTTTCTTAACTCGTGACATCTTGAAAACATTTGACACACCTTCTTTCACCTAACAAAGCCAATTGACTCTTTCAGCCTTAGGCTATATACCTATATACAGAATTGAAGCTAAAGGATAGAATTTATAGCATTCATTAAGAAATCAATTTAAGGACTTGTTGTTTTGCAATTGAATTGGGGTGATTTTGTTTTCTTGTGACAACAGGTCAATTCATCACATGGACCACCCAAGGATTCAGATAAAAAAATATACATTTATTATGTAATTATATTCCTTTTAATACAAAAAAGAGATTTTTATTTATGGATGGAACATCAGCAAATTTAAGCTTCAATTGTGTTTTTTTAAAGAAAAAATAAACAAGGAAAATATATTCTTTTTTTACAATTCATCCATATTCCTTTAAAAATCCTGATGTATTTAAGCTTATTCCCTTCAGGAGAATTTTTTTCTTTTCTTATATTTTGCTCAGCCACTTTTAGAAAACATAGACAAAACATTTCCTTTGAGTGTTATTTAACTTAAAATGCTCTTAAATGAGACACAGATGTAAAATAAAGGAAAAAACGTGATAAAATTTGATCTCCCTCGTTGAAAGACTCGTGGATAAGGCAGTGGCAAAATTGAAGTTAGCGATTTGGCTATAACTAGGGATGTTCCTACCTCTATAGAATTGCAGAGTATACAAGTAAAGTCATATAATTAAGTCACTGTTTCTATTCTTAGGAATATTTGACGTTGTAGCATCTTCTGTTTCCAATAAAGAGGAATAAACCACAACCACACACGCTGTTACGCGAATAAAATTTAATCCAAACAAACTGGGCGCTTGTGAATGGCTGTCTTATTATAGCTAAGATTGGCAGCAATGCCAGATTAAAAATATTTGAATTCCTTAATATTTGCCCAACAAAAAAAAAAAACAAAATTGTAATTTAAAAATGTGAGATTTAATACTTTTCGACAAATAAAGTTAAATTTTGAAACAATAATTTTATAAAAAAAATAAAAGTCAAACTGTCAGGACAGTTAAATAAGTTCAACCCTGTCGAACAATTAACAGAATTGTGTAAGTTTGATTTTAGGTAAAATTTTCTATTTGTTAAAATATGTTAATTAATATTTTAACCAGTTTTACGACTATAAAGAACGCAAAAAGTGTTGTAGTTATGAATTGTGTTGGTGTTAAAAAATGTGTTCGGATAAAACTTGCAGGAGTTAAAAAAAAACTCTTGCCGTTAAAATTACGTTATTTTTTCTGTCCCACAAACAAAATACAAAAAAGCGTTCTGCCATAAATGGTTCAGTGTTTATGTCAGATTTTTGTAAGACTGCTGGAATTTAACAACTTTTAAAGATTTTCGAATGACATTTTATTAAAAATAAGCTACTTCATAAATTTATTAAGCTTCAAAAGGTTTATATATGTATTTTTTTTTAACTAATATCTCAAAAACCTTACGTGTTGATCGTGCAATGTCATACTCTGTTTTGGAGTTGGCTGTACTTATTATTACAAAGTTAATTTTTTTTTCATCGCTGTGTATGAAAGAAAACAGAATTCGAAAATTGTAGTTAGAAATGGTAACGCTGGCATCCTATCACCGCGTCCGTTTAGTATGGGAATGGTAATAGCGTGTTGTCGTCATTGGAAGATGTTTACGTTTATAATAGGAAATTTTGTTCGGTCGCACCACTCACCTTAGGAGGATTCACCCTAGAACGCCTTCCTTTTCCTTGTTAACCACAAAGAAGTGCATAAGGATACAGACAACGACGACGACTGTCTTGTGTATATGGCTTTGTATATTATAAATACTTACATATGTATATGTGAAGCATAAGGTCGGGATATAAAATTACTAAAAGACACAGGATCAGAGGGTTGCAGGGAAACAGGGAAACATTTCTTTACAAGCACTAAGAAATCCTATAACTAAGACATCTTCGATAAGATAACGTCTTGTGTTCAACTGTAATCACTGGATTTATAGGTCCTTTGAGATAATCGTCTTCACAGGCAGTGCACCATGGAACGATGTTAATAATGCATGTCTTCTCCGATGTCCCAGCTTCTAATTAGTAAGATGCTTTTGTATAGATGGACCTTTTGCAAAATATATAACGAAACCACCAAGATGGTAGCAAATTTTGTTTAAAGAACGCTTTTGCAAAGTTCAACATTTTTGAAATAAAATGTAAGTCTTGAAAAGATTCTCTTTAAATAAAATTGCCAATCAATTTTCCTCCATCCCCCTATTGATTTTTAAAATTTTCGGTAGGTATTGAGGTATCAAGAAGCAGCTGATGAGGGTAGAAATTATTTGGGAAAAAATCCATAGAAACGTATCACAGAAGCTACTCAGTGGCTATTTGAAAGAAGGGACAGGACTTTTAATTATATATTCTTAAATAGGGTGGGAGTTTCTTTTGGCTGTTATTTTTTTCCTTTTGGATTGAGTTGAATTTGCTTTTTTATTTTGTCCTTGATTTTAAATTAGGGTCGTTGTTGATTTATATCCATTTTTTTTGTATTATTTTTAGGACAACAAAAATGTGTGTCGAACGAAATTCCACCACCGCTGCGGCCGCTACTGCTGCTGTCGCCCGATGATGAAATGAGTGATTTGCATGGAAAAAACTGTCAAACACAAACGACTGATGCGGAAAGTAAACTTTTTTCTGTTGGAAATTCTAATGAATTATTGAATAATTGTTAAATTACTGATTTACCGTGAAATAAAAAAAAAAAAACAGAAAATAAAATAATGTTATTGTTGTTGTTTCATTGATAAAAAAGGAATTTATTCGAAATGAATACGGACATATTGAATCATAGCTACCAAATACATGTTTTCGATATTTTGGCATTTGGTATTCATAAGTAGAACAAAATATAGCAACATTAGTTATTTTCAGTATAAGGTTTTGTATATATAAATGGTTAATATTATTATTTTAAAATTTTGTCAAAATTTTGAGAGTTATACATTGTATACACACATTAGAAAATTTGGACGTCAGAAAGAGGATAATGTTTGCAGAGCTACCAAATTCATTGTGCTACCCTATGACTTTTAGTGTTCAGTTCTATCATACTGAACGAATAGTTTTGCTATCGTTACTAAGTAACGTACTTTACTCAGATTTACAGAGCTGCCATTGCAGCTCACCAAGACATCCAAATGGATGCTTAACATGTTTAAACATTGAAATGGGATGGAAACACTTATAATATGTGCGGCTGAAAAAAGAATCTCTATACTTGACTGGCGGTTCGTGTGGAACTAAACTTAAGTGATAACTGACCAACATTATAGTAATTTTATGAAATATGTATATGTACAAAACAAATAAAAATAAAACATGACTTTTTATGTAAAAGATTAATTTAATAAATGAATTTCTGAACAATTAAATTGTAAATAGAACGAACTTTGTGGAAAATTGCAACTGTGAGTTTCTAAGAAGATATAACACGACAAAAATGTATTCAAATCACAATTTTTATGATCAAATTAAATAAATGAGATTTGATGTGATTCAATGTTGACATGATAGGATAATAGAGGAGATCACGAGAAACAATTTAGGTGATTTTCTCTCTCGGTTGCCGTTGGGAAGAAAATTATTTTAAAAATTAACTAAAAGGAGTTTACATTTTAAGAGTCGATGTTGATTCTGATTAAAACACAAGTTATTTAGGAAATTATTGTCATTCGTTTTTATTATGATAATATTAGTATGGTCCAATTATGTGTGGAACAGCACAAAATGTCGATAACGCTGACGCATAACCGAGTTTCTGTGCTGTTAATGTGACAAGTTATCTCCTTAGCTCCTAAATAATTGCTGGCTTATAGGCGTACACTTTTTCGTTCAAATAACCTTAAAGAAAAAAGTCCAATGGTATCCAATTATATGATCTTGGCTACCAATCCAATTCATCACCACGTGAGATAACACAGCCCAAAGAGCCATTGTTTTGTTAGCTGTGAAGCAAGTCGCACCGCCCTGTTGAAAACTCTTATCGCTTATAATTGGGGCATACAAAGTTCGTTATCATCTTAACATAGCGATTACTATTTACATTGACTTTCTTACCGGCCTCATCTTGGAAAAAATACAGCCCGATGATGCTACCAGCCCATAAACTGCAGATTGACAGGCACTCTTCGAGGGTGCATTAAATTTTTGACAATCACTCTTGGATTATCAATCGCCCAAAGGCGGAATTTCTGCTTATGAATCCCCTGAAATGAAAATGTGCCTCATTACGCAGATGATTTTCTTCGAAAATTGATTATCCACTGTTTCCAATTTTTTTCCACCGTTGACGACGTTCGAAATGGTCAAGAGGCTTTAGTTTTTGATTCTATTGCACCTTGTAGGCGTGTAAATGCAAGTCTTCATGCATTGTGTTCATCCACGACGAGTGTGAGAGGTGAAATTTTTGGGCACGACGACGTGTTTAGGGGGACAGCTCGTTAGCCACACTATCATGAACAGCAGCAATGGTTTCTCCAGAACGAGCTGTACGAGCATGCACTAGTGTTATCGGATCTCCTACAGATAAAATTTGTTCGATTTTAAGCACATTTGGACGACATAATTACGAAATGCATACGATTTACATTTTGATTTGAACTTAAATTTTCGTAATACGCCTAATGAATAAGTCAAACGCATTGCCTGATTGTGTGGTAAATGTTTGTATGGTTCAAATTCAGAAATGTCAATTAAAATGCAGAAAAAACTTGATGTTTAGGCTTGGTTTACATCCTAGATCGGCCCCTAAAAATTAACCTGAATTTACGATTTGTTAGGTGAGAATGAGTGAATTTAAACAGATAAATGTGAAAAAGTGAGCAATTTTGTACAAACACTTTTTAAGTGCATTCAATAATTTACAATTTGTTTAATACGCTAAAACGAATTGCAAAAACCTACAAAACCAAAGCCTTTTGCGTAGTAAAATTACAAATATCACAAAATTTCTCTTAATACAATCTTTCTCTTTTAGGCACAATTTAAATCATTTTAGTATCTGACTTAATTTCTGTTAGTTCTCATTAGTTATGAGTCTTTATTTGAATATACATATATGAAGTTTTGTGAAAAGTTTGAATTAGAGACTTTTATAGTTTTTTTTAGTGCCAACTTCGTGTTCAAACTTAAATTTTTGTCTCAAAAACTTGATACAATAGAATTGTAAATCAAACCCATTTTTTCTTTTCCATTGAAATCTGTAAGTAATAATTTAATGAGTTATATTATTGAACTTTTTTCTTGCATTTGAAAAATTAAAGTTTAAGTTAAGCTTAATTAAAAATTAATTTGAGATTATCAGTGTTCTTGATACCTAAAAGAGGTTGACTAAATTGTAAAAGAACAGACATATAATACGTAAATGAGCAAAATTGTCTATTTTAGAGTGAATATCAGCCAGAAGCATTGCAATGCATAGAGAAAAAGTCACACTTTGGTGCTGGTTTATGGGCTGGTGGCATTATCGGACAGTACTTCTTCAAAGATGATGCGAATTGTAACGTAACTGTGAATGGTGACCGCTACCGTTAGATGATATCCTATTTTTTTGCCTAAAATGCAAGAGCTTGACTTTATGACATGTGTTTTCAACAAGACGGTGTAACATGCCACTAAGCACGCGCAACAATAGACTTATGAAGAGGCGAGTTCAGTGAACATTTTATTTCAAGTTCGGGACCGGTCAATTGGTCACCTAGATTTTGCGATTTAACGTCCTTAGACTTTTTTGTTGGGCCATGTTTAAGCTAATGTACAAGGACGCATCAATTGGCGTATTGGAAGACAACATTGAATATTCGTGAGATACCTATCGAAATCTGGGGAAGTGTATGCCAAAATTGAATTAAGCGAATAGACCCTTTGAAGAGCAGTCAAGGTCAACATTTGCATGAAATAATCTTCAAACATTAAATTATATGAACCGTACTAAAAGACGTGGCTTTATTTCAGACTGGACAATATTGATCTTTGGTTTTCGGTCACTAATTATGGAAATTGTTATTGACAAAACATTCAATGAATTTATAAAAAAAGAATATTTAAATTCGCGATTCTGAAAATTTACCAGAAAAAGTTGACATAGGATTATGAAACTATCAAACATTCTTTTTGGCTTAAATTTAAAAAACCAGGACATTATAGGGGAAAACTATTAGAAGAAAGGAATCAGTCAACAAATATAGAATCACTTCTAGGAGTTAAGCAAAATTGTAGGATTAACAGAATTCTTGCTGACAAGTTCAACATTTCCAAGTGTTTACAACGCAGCTATCTGAATAAGTTCAAAATCATCTGCATGCACTTACTTAAAGTGGCAGATAGAGACAAACATGCGTATCTTACCAGTTTGATGACTAGCTATCTGTCTCCAATTTCGAACGTCAAGTTGGTTGAGCCGTGCACCACCTAGACGAGGTTTCCCTTTACTGCGCCATTCTTTAGGATTCAATTAACAAAATATATGGGCTTTAATCATTTGAGAAGATCCTCGTCACTGTACAGCCCATATAGTTCGTCGTTGTATCTTTTGCTCCACTCTCCATCTATTCAGACGGAACCAAAAATTTCTTGACGAATTTTGTTCTCGAAGCATCACAAGACATTCCAACCTGAGGATGGCTTTAATTACTCGAGAGAGGACTGTACTACTTAATTGCCTCCTTAATCCAAAGAAGAACAGATTTGTGTTTACAATTTCGGTGTCATTGTTTGAATTTTTAGAGATGCCTAGGTAAGGTGGACAAAGTCTTCAACAACCTTGAGTTATAGCTGTCCATAGCCGGCATAAACGGATAAGTTTGCACAGGAATTCTAAAACCATAAAACATAAACATTTATCTTTTAAATTCTTCCTACATAAATGCTGTAACACGCTGCCTTGAAATCGATGAAGCAATGGTGGGTGTCAATTTGAAGTTGCTATGTTTTTTTCCAAGATATGATAAAAAATAAATTAAGTGGTGCAACAGTCCGTTTGAGAACTAGGACCAAAAGACCGACAACTCTCAACCATTTCTGTGTGCGAGTACTGTTGTCAGGGATGGAAGGGGCCTACAGTTTTAAGCCGAATCCAAAAGGCAAATTTGAGAAAGCACTTTTCATGACAAGAATCACTCTTTGGGAATTTGTCAATTCCTCACAAGAGGCAGTACCCGTGAAAAAAAACTTTAGATGGCATAGGCAAGGATCGAACCCAAGACCATCATCACGGGTACCAAGATCTGATAGAATATTAGTATTTGGTCAGTGGTGGAACTTCCAGGTTTGAAGCAACACTGTTATGGTATATGATCAGGTTGTTCAGAGAAAGGATCTTATAAGCGATGTTCAGGAGACTAATGCCTTTGTAGTTGATGAAGTTGAGATGGTCTCTTGAGGATTAAAACAACTATGCTGAAATTCTTCTCATCGGGCATACCATCTTCCGACAAGTAATTTTCTGCTGCTTTGAATAATATATATTTTGTTCTGCTCCACGAACAGCATCGCTGGAGCATAGGGCAGCAACATCGCAACTGGCCTCAGCTGTGGCCACGATTGAATACCTTTACACCGAGCCTACTTCAAAACTGATGGCTCCAAGTTGTCTTTGGCCTTCCAACTCGTCTATTACCCTGGGGATTTCATTGGACGGATTGTTTTGCTAAATTTTCGTCAGGTTTCGTCAGTTAGATAATGGTTTGCGGCCACCGGATCTTCAGAATAGAGCGCAAATAACGGTTAACGAAAGCTTGAATAATGCGGCAGCTAATTCGTCAGCTCGTTGTTGGATTTCAGACAAGAAATAGCTTTTTTAACTTCGTCGATATTATGATGGCAGAATTATTGTTAAAATAAAAAAACCTTGGCAGTTGAAGACTTTGTGAATTTTTATAAGTATTATTCTGCAACTATACTAAAATCACGTATTTTCCTCTTGATATCTACCTCTCTGAACGTGTAAATAAAAACATGCAAGAAGAAAATTAATGATTTTTAGAAAGGTCCATAATTATTCTATATTACAAATATATATGTACTTGCTTTGCACTTAATGAATTTTCCAACCAAATTTTTAATAAAATGTATTAAGCCCTCATCTATGCACTTAACGCTGCCTGCTTCAAACTTTAGTCATTTATTAAAAAAACAAACTAATTTAATAAACCCTTTATAATTTGTTTAATTATACCTTTCAGACAAACTCAATATTATTATATTAACATTAATTAGGACAAAGTGAAGCGTTGCAAAAAGAAGAAGCATGTCGGCTTGTCAACTAACGCAAACGGAAACAGTGGACACAGACCTACAATACTCTGTCATCCATAAACCTTTTAACGTCTTCTTCAAATGTGTGCAGGTATATATTCGTATGTTAAAAAATTCTGTAAAATTTATAATTAAAGTCAGTTAGTTGTATACTTTACACATTTTATGTATATTTTATACTTTCATTGCGAAAATGCAGATGAATATGCAATGGATGCGATGAGGTCAACTACGTTGTAAAAGACGAAGTACACAGAAAAAATCCTCTTAAAATTGCTTGAGTGATTTTGCTAAGAGAATTCCCATGAAAAATGTGACACGTAATCAAGAACGTTTACCTACCTGTTCAGTTTTCAGTTTTGTTTAATTTAACGGTAACTCCATTGCATATACAACAGAAACAAAAAACAGAAAAAAACATGGCTGAACATCCTTTTTTGTACGTTTTTATTTCTCTCGCTAGAATTGCTTTTGCTTCAAACGTTTGACCAACCATTTTAGTTTTCTAAAGCGTTTCATTCGGTTCCGTTTTTTTTTTGTTTTTTAGTTGAATTTTGCTGTATCCTGCTTATTGATTTATTATTATATTTTTTCTTTGCGTGCTTTTCCTTTGCCCTCCAAGGTGGAATACTTCTGTTTATTAATTAGACGAAAGAAACCAAAAAACAACCAAAAAGCAACAATGTGGTAAATATACACACACACTTATGTACTTAAGTGTAGAACAACGAAGCCAGAAACAGGACTAGGAGGTGGCTTCAGCGCGCTTATGTACTCCTAAATGGTTAAATTGCATCTTTTTAACATCGGTTCTCATGGTTGTAGGTTGAATGAATAGAAAAAGAGGGGCGGCCCCGATTCACAAAATGTGCTCCTTCAGCGTTAAGTACATGGGAAGTACCTTTGGGATGCCTCGTTTCGAGACATGCGCATAATCACGTTCGGAGTGTAGAAAGAATATCGCCTACTGGAAGGAAAGAGTACAGCACTGGAAATTGAGGACTTCGGAGTAAAGTTAACAGAATGAGTATACATTTAACAGACTACTCCCATAGGTGTTGTTAATGTTATCGAAGTTTTAAGTAAGAACCTAGCTGCTATAAATATTTTTCTATCGTTTTTTTTCGTTAAGGAATTTAAACTATTTAAATCACGAAATAAAATAAACAAAAAATTGTATTTATTAATAGTTGAATCAATAAATAGTGGTACTGTTTTTTTTGTTGATATTTATTCGAAAATAAACTTTGTTCATCAACATAAACTTATTACTCACACATGATTTAAAAAAAGAGAATTGTTTTAAAAAGAAATTGTTTAAAGAAAGAATAAAATTTAAATATTAAACAAAATATAATAATATGGACACGGAGAGATAAAAATAATTCATTATATATACTTTTTTCTTGTGCAATGTTGAATTTGTTTAAAATTTTTAAGTTAACCACCAAATACTTAGAATTTCTTTATGGTGTGCGAATTAGGAAAAGCATGCCAGTTACATTTCATTAAACAAAAAACTAATATAATTAACAAAACGAAATGCGTCGGTAAAACAAAAGTGTTCCTATTATATGCTTATTTATTCAAAGTTGTAATTCTTCAATGAATTATTTTTACAAAAGTTTTAAAACAACTGTATATAAAATATTAGGTCCAAAACTACAAATTGTTATGCTAAGATTGGGACTTGGTATAGTTTGTTTGAAAAATTGCCAAATTTTCGAAAAATAATACATTACCTGGAAAAAAATGTTCTTAATAACAGTAACATTCTTATCTTCCCATAACAAGTTGTTGTAGTCGAGCCGATGTTTTGAATTGAAAATTTTGACATAACTCGACGTTTCAAGGTCCATAGAATCCGTAAATTCGGCATACCTTTGTTTGTCGTCGAGAACCAGTTGAAACATCGGCTTTAAATACATTTTTTTACAGGCAATAACACAAAAAGATGCAGAAAGGACTTTCAAAAAAATTGAGCGTTTTTTTACTATAGCAATTGAGGTGTTGACCCAAAATATCTCAGGAACCACTAACGCTAGAGGCTTCAATTTAATTTTAAATTATAAAATATGACATGATATCAAACTGGTATCATTTTGAAAAAAAAATCCACCAGTATGTTTATAAAACACAAAAAAACCACAAAATTATTTTTCACCTCAAGTATTTTATGAGTAAAATAAATATTACCTTTAAAATAATTGTATTCAACGAAGGATAACGTTTTAGACATCTGGTAAAAATATTTAACAGAAATCGAAGTAAATATTTTTGTTAACATGAAAATCTAGAAAAAATCAACCACTAGATTTTTTTTTCTTAGCAAAATTTAAAGATATTGCCTTCAATCTAATTTTATCTTATAAAATAATATTGTTTTCAACATCCAACACACAGTTTTTACATAAAGAAATAAAATCTAAAAAAAAAAAATGTTCGATTCTCGATATGATTTGAATAAATAAAGGCATAGCCTTCAAAATTGTTTCATTATATGCTAAGTTTTAGTGTTAACGTAAGATACATGTATTAAAAAAGAATCCAATCTTATTATTTTTACATAAGAAATAACAAATTTTGAAGAAAATGGTACCAAAATTGTTAAAAAATAGTTTCCGACTAAATATCTCGTGAGCAAGCGCAAATATTGAAAGCAAACTTATTTTATCATATAGAAAATATTGTTGCTAACTTTTAGTTTTTTTTTAGAAAAACCGAATTGACTTTTTTTCTCTTTACACAAATTGAAAACATACAAGAAACTTAAAAGTGATTAAGAAGGAGTTTTGGCTGAAGTATTTTGAAAAAAACGTGAGGTGTTGATTTTATAGTCTGTTTAATCTTGCTTTTACAAATATCGACAGATGGGAAATTTTTAGTGTGGATTGCAATCTAGAAACAACTCCTTTTTTGAAATAAAATTATAACTATTCCTTTGCTATTTAAATAAAATAAAACCTTGCGCCAAACGTAAATTTAGAATTCTGTCGAGTTGTTTATAATGACATTGGGCATCAAACGCAAGAAATCTGCGAAGATGTGTACTTCTTTTTAAGTTGTTGTTTTATGCACAATTGTCTTTACTTTGAAAAATCTCCGACAAAGCTTTGTGTATAGCCTCAGTTATGGATTCTTTTTATTCAAATATTACTTTACACTGAAAAGGTGCGAACAATTGAGTGGTAGTTGATGAAAGGGATAAAGAACATTTCTATAAAAATAACTCCATAGCTTTTTTTTTGAACAAAATTGATACGTAAACATTTTTAAAAACCTAAAACAAATTCATGTATTTATTAGTTAATTTTGTTATTCTATGTTTTTGTTGGTAGTTTTTCATTCATATTATAGTAAGTAATAAAATAAAATGACGAACAATTTCTTTTTTCAAACTCGAAACGTGGTGTTTTGATTGAGAATATTTGTCCAAACGTAGCCGAAATACAAACATTTTAGAATCAAGGGCGGAATCGGCTAAGGTGATTGTTGATAAACGACAATCAAAATGATCGAATTTGATCCACGTAAGGTGATAGTCAAATTGATACCCAAAAAGCTGTCGCAACAAGAGTGTGATAGTCGTTTTCAAACAAGTAAGTTTATTTCGAATAGAGCTACCAAATGCTTACACAAACGACTGGAACATTTTCTTAGTTAGCTATTTTTCGTTTAAAAAACACTTTCATATCACCGAAAAAGCTTACGAGATTCGAAAAAAAAATCGAGAAAAGTGAGAATATTATTCAAACACAGCCAATTCGATACTTTTATTTAGATGTTTTATTGGAATCAATTTTAAGTTTCAGCATGGCAACAATGGATTTTGACAATATGAATTTTAAATTGTTCAAACGAATTGAATTGAGTTGAATCATCTTACACAGACGGAATGAAAATGATAAGGACTACCTTAGCCGATTTCACCCCAGAATTTCGAAATCAATCAACTATTAGAAAAGAAGCGTTAAATACTATTTTTTGCAATTTTAAAGATTTTTAACTTCCCATAGGAAGTTATTGTAATCATTCCGATTCCTCGAATTGAAAATGTTTACATTTCTCAATTTTTCAAGGTCCCTAGAGTCTTAATAATTTTTTTAAAAAGATGTATGTGCGTGCATCTGTACGTACGTCCGTACGTTCGGGAAGTTTTTTTTGTCGTCCATAGCTCAAGAACCAGTAGATATAACGGCTTGAAATAAATGTAAATACACAGATAATAATGCAGAAAGAGGCAGAAAGAACTTTCAAAATAATTGAATGGGTATTTTTTTTACCATAGCAATTTAAAAAGAGGTGAAAATGTTGGTTACCCAAAATATCTCACGACAACTTATGTTTTTTTATAAATCAAAAAACTGAACAAAAAATAATTGTCAGCTCGAATATTTTACGAACAAAAAATAAAAAAAGAATATTACAATATTAAAATTTACTTCGACTGAAAAAAAAACTTTTTAAGCATTTAAGATATTGGCTTCAAACTAATTTTATCTCACAGAAAATAGTGTTTTTGACATTCAGTAAATTTTGTATGAAATCCTAATTTCAATTTTTTTCAAAAAAAATAATATCTACAAAAAATAGCTAGTACGCAAAATTGGTAGCAATGTACGTTGGGTTCTCGATATCTCCTAAATAATAGAAGATTTTGAATTCAAATTATTTTTTATTCATCCAATTTGTATTTGGTTAAAAATAGAAAACATAAAAATAAAAACTTTTTAAGAAATACTACAACACACCAAAAATTGGTTTTAGACTAAAATCTCGTTAACAAAATAGATTTTGAAATTAAACTATTTATTTCATCATATTCAAAATATTATTGGTAATTTTCAACTTTGTTGATAATTTAACTGAAAACTTTTTTAAAATATCGACAGATATGGTGGGAAGTTATCAGTGTGGGTCGCATCCCAGCCGCTTGTTAAAAATAGTTTTCGAGTTATTTGTAAAAAACTGTTTCATACCACACAATCCAAATTTTGGCAGACACTTTTTGAAGAGCCAAAGTTTCCTTTTGTCGGAAATTTTTCAATATCAATACCTTATTTGCCTGCCCTATGATTAATTTACACTACCTAAATTGTCTTCATTTTGAATTTGTAACCACTCACTTGACAGGGAAGCATCAATTTGAAACATTTCTAAAAATATAGCAAATAATGCCAATATCCTACAGGCTTGCATGTTTAGGGTAAATGCACAAGAACTCACTGCCGAAATTGGACAGAACGTACAAAGATTTTCGTGACAACCAAAATATTTTTGATGGGGCCATGATTCTGTTGTCAAATAATTTTCGTAAGTCTCTTACATGTATTTTCCGATCAAACTAGTCAATTATCCGACGGAGTTTTTAAATTCACTGGAATTGCCAGGATTACCAGCTAACAATTTTGCAGTAAATATTGTTTTGCAAATAAGCAAGATCATGTGCTACTAATCGAAAATAATAATCATTCATATATTTTACCTGTTGGCTTTTAAAAAACAAAAACGTAACTTTAAATCAATTTTGATCTTCTCTTAACATTATAATTTCTATCTTTGCTTTGCTAAATGCTTTTTTGAAGTTTAGAAATTTTAGTAGATGTTTTATTTTGCTCTTTAGAAAATAAATAGATGTGTTAGTTTAAAATGTGTTTCTTTAATTAAATCTTAATAGCCTGTTATTCTTTATGCAATGAAACCAAAATCAGATGATATTACTTTTAACGTTAATTAAAAATACTCTTTCGATAATATGGTCTTTTTTGAAACGTTGAAAAAATGTATCACTTCAAAAATATGTTCCTAAGTTACAAAGTTGGTTTCCAACACCGTTTCTTAAAACTCAATGATTTGTTTTAAATAATAATTAACTCGCTGTTAGCCACGGCTTTGCCCGCGTGGTAAAAGAATATCAAAATATCACACTACAGAGGCAAATACACATAATGTGGTCGGCAATCTTTTAAAAATCAAAAGATAGAAACAGGAATCAAAAGTAATAAGTCAACACTTGCAATAAGTTCAGAATAACTATGCACTAAATTACAAAAATCTTACGTTAGTGGCCATTGCGCTCGGCATCGGTTTTTATTATCCCATCTCCCATTTATAGGTATAATAGGAAATTAGGTAGGGGCGTAGTCTGCACCCAATGCACCAAATAAACAAGAAACGCTTTAGTTATTAGGGTTCTTAAAAAGAATATATTGAATATCTTTTTATATAAAGTAGATTGAAACACTCTCCAACACAATATCACACTACCGCTCCGTTGAGACGTTAACTAAATTCAAGACTAGTGAGACGAACTCAACAGTTGTTCTGATCAATTTCTTCCCACTAGTGCAAAAAAAAACAAATAAATCGGTTCACCAAGTATATTGTGTAAAATTCAAGCAATTTAAATTAATGAAGAGTTCGTTAATAGTGGACATTTTTACAATTCCCATTACCAGTTCCCAATTCTCAACACATTTTTCATATGCATATACGAGTATGTATGTCAAGGACACGTGAATTTTATATTTCTCAGTAGAAGTATCTAAACAAAACCATAAAATATAAAATAAAAACAACCCATAAATTACCAATCCATTCAAGGATTCAACCCATATTTCTGAAATCTCAATAAGCACACGATTATCCCCTCTTAACAAATAAAAATAAAAAAGAAACACGAACAAGTGGAAAACGAGCAAAGGACTACACTAAAACATAAAGTATAATATCAATAAATAATTTTTCGTTCAACGTGTTTTCAAAGCCATAATTTCAATCTAAATCGAATTAATCGATTACTACAACTCTTTTTTTTTGTCTGCCCTCTGTTGGTCCTCTCACATCACAACCCTTTTATTCTCTAAAGAAAAATACCTATGTTGCTATAAAGGGTTTCCCAGACAAGGGTCTTCACTTCGACAAGAAATCATAGCGTAGCGGAAATCCTTTTTATTGCTTTATAAGGGTAACGAAGACTTCCGCAAGATATATTACCAACAGTAGACACTGAGCAATAACGTGACAACATGCAATGCAACCCTTTAACCCTTTATGAGCAGAGCAGTGAGGTTTTTTTTTAGAGGACTTTAAGAAAGAAACAAGACTTTTAACCCTGAATTTAGTCACCAAAGAATTTCTTTATTCTAATGCATTTGTTGTTTTTCTGTATTTTTGTAAAATAGGGGGTTACAGAGCCGAGCCGGATGGTCGTCGTTTTTATAGATACTATAGAAACTTAAAGGAAATGCGCTTTCAGACCCAGATCAGCCCAGAAATCAGAATCACCCTTAGTTAGTTTCCACCCTTGTATATTATTATGGCTGGTATAGTTCTTTCCACATCATCATTATAATCATCGTTGTCTGTCGTCGATGTTGTTGTTGTTGTTGCCTTTATTGTCGTTGTCGTCGTCATCGTCATCGTTTTTAACATTGCTAAAGTATCTTGATGTCGTCAGAATAGTTGGCGGCAATAATTAATGCGAATTTGCAGAGAATTTTATAATGTGCGGTATCATTAAAATCTTTGGTACCGTACCAGTCGCAAAGTGGTCCCATTAGTGCCACTTATTCGTGCTAATTTTTGATGTCACGGCAGGCATACATACATTGCTTTGTATTAATTCTAATGCAAAAATGCATTCGGGCACAAGAGGATATTTAATAAAAATTGGAAAATACATTTAGTGCTCTGTATCAAATATTTCAAAATTCAAATGAAAGCAGTCAGATGGTACTCTGGCACACAGTCATGTTTTGATTAAATACGATCCCTTATATATTATTCATGTTTCCATTGATATATTCCATTTGCCTTGAGATCTTACATATATGATATTGGTGGGACATTCATCAACAGATCCTAAATTTGCTGCCTTCAATATTCCTGGTCAGTCATAGCAATATTTTGAATACTATTAAACATTTGTATAATCAAGATCTTAGAAATTCTTAGAACCACATCCGAGAAGTTAAGAACAACAAGGCTATAAGCTTAAAATGGTGATAAGCTTATTGTTCTTTTAGATTTCTTTAGAATTACTTGGATATTCGCTATAATACTATCACTTCATGCTTTTGTTTTGTAAATCAGATCAAGGTCCAGAAATTAGGAAGCTTATGAATTTATGTTTTATTTTGTGCAAGTACTCAAAGTGTTATCAGTGTCCTTATAATGATTAACGAAAAGAGAAAAGTATGAGAAAGAAACACATTGTAAAGAGTGCGACATATTGAGCCAGTAAAGCTTTCCACATTCGTGTAGTTCGGTTAAAGAAAGAATCCCTGTACTAAACAGTACGTCTGAAATGCAAACTGAAGAGCATTTCTAAGAGAACGAGCATTACATTTGAATTGATTGTCTCAGCAATATTGGGTTATTAAATTGGCACAGGTAGATTTGGCAAACGTTGCGCGCATTGCACCCATTTTACCGGTAAACGTGGTTGCCCTTTACAGTCCACTCCTCAATGTTTGAAAGTGTATAGCAGAACGCAAGGTATACTATTCCTCGTCGTGCACAAGAACTCGGCTTTTCCCAGACTTCAACTTGTCGAATTTTGCGTCGGGACCTGGGCCTGCACCCGTACAAGATCCAGCTCAAAGCTCATGACCATAGAGAACGCCATTTGTTCGCTGACTGTGACTGGGCTTTGAATCGTTTTGAATACTACCCCACGAGTGACGAGGCGCATTTTTGGATGAATGGCTGTGTTAACAAGCAAAATTACCGTATATGGAACGGCACCAACTTACGCGAGGTTCACCACGTGATAAAGCATCCTCAAAAAGTTACTGTGGATTTTGGGCCGGTGCTGGCGTAATTGGTTCGTATTTTTTTGAAAATGACATTAGTGAGGCGGTCATCGTCAACAGCGAGTGCTACATAACTAATTTCTTGTGGCCCAAATTGAACCCTGCACGAAATGAAGTTCCATTAGGATGGCGCTACATGCCACACAGCAAACGCCAAGATATCTACAAAATACATCTATCCGCCCTTATTGAAAAACACTATAGAACAATTGCCTATCAGTTTTAAAGCTCTTTTTTTTTCAATTTTATCAAAAAAACCAAGTACGTTATTGGAGCACCAGCGATAATCCACAAACAAAATCCCCAAATCTATTTTTTTCAAACTCCGTCAATGCATTTTCGTTTTCATCATTTAAGTTTATTTTCGGAGCTAAGCAAAAGTTTAGAAGTATACGAGTCTTCAAAACTATATTTCTGGTTCAAAACCAATTTTGGATACGTCAAAAAGAAAATATGAACCCGAATTAAAGTCAGTTCCCGATTTTCTAAAAAATAATTAGATAAGTTGAAGTTTGGCATGCATCGCCGCCTCAAGTGCATTGGAGGGATAAAAACTCAGGATTATATGCACTAATAACAGATTTACCAGGATATTTAGAAATTTGAGAAATTATGTTTGGCGCCAAACACAATTTCTTAGATATACTTGAAATATGATGAATCTGTTCCTTAGGATTTTGATTCTGGGAATTCTGGATTTGATGATTTTTGTTTCTTAGATTTTAGATTTGGGGATTTTGTTTTGTGGATTTTTGCTTTGAGCCTAAGAACTTCACAACACGTGGTTTGTAATGCACATATATGTACCTAGAACTGAAAGCTTGTTAGTTTCCTCAAGTCAAGAACCACCCATTGATGGTGGCATTGAGTAAAAGTTACGATTTTTACCGTTGACGAATCGACATGTTTTGGTTATGAGATTTATTCAAAATGTAGAAACTTTTTCATTTCACGCTATAAGTTTTTTTTTTTTTATTTTTTATTTTGTTTCTTTTATTTATTTATTAACAGGGAAATAAATATGTATGTGAGTTTTAGCTACCAGGAATAAAAGCTTGATGTATGTACGTTATTTAACTATTCATATCTGAAGTCCGATTTGTCGAAATAAAAATGTTGACATTTTTCAACGTTTAAAATAAAATAAAATGTTTTAGAGACATATCTGTGTACTGTGCGTGTATGCGTACGTATATCCATTAGGCGGAAATATCTCAAAAACCGTCAGATACATTGGTTGACCTTAAAAAATATCTTGAACCAATAACGCTATAGCGACTTTAATAAAAATTCAAAAAATGTTCAGTAAACGGGTTTCTCATTAATTTGCAACTACAAAATGACATCCAAAATAAACTTGTTCATTTTTTTGTTTGAAAAGTTGTATAGAGACATTTTTTCATATTAAATAAAATCTTTAAATAAATACTGTCTACTTAAAGTTGGTACGAATTGATTTTCGACTTTAAAACTGCATTAATTAAAGACATAGGCTTCAAAATAATTTACTTCTAAAAAAAATATTGTTTTTTACATTTGGTAATATTAAAAAAAATCCAGTTAATCTTTTCATAGAAAAATGTTCACATGATTGGTAAAAACGGATTTTCGAATATCCCGAGAATTAATAAATTTAGTATTTTCGTCAACAACTGTTACCAAGTCAACTATGATGACCCGAGAATATCATTACTAGGTAATTTACTGTACAATATTTATACTTCTGATATTCCGAGATTACCTGGTCGTCAGATATTTGCGAATGATACAGGAATCTTTTCATCGCATGAGTTTAGTCTTACCATTGAGACAAATTTGAAAAATGCGATAGAATTGATGACTAATTACTACACCAAATGGAAAATAATTCGATAGAATTGATGACTAATTACTACACTAAATGGAAAATAAAACTGAATGCTGACTAGCTACAAGCCATATTTTTCAGTAGAAAAAGAAAATCTTGTTACCTACCAAGCAATCAACTTGCCGTTAATAGTGTAAATGTTAAATGGGAACCAAGTGTGAAATATCTTACTTAGACCAAAAACTGACTTTCAGAGAACATATTGCCAGAACTCTGCAAAATGTTAGCATTGCTATAAATATTTTATATCTATTTATAAATAGAAGGTCCTGTCTTAGCAAGGACTGTAAAATGATAATCCAAAAAGTAGTATTCCAGGCAATACTTGTGTATGGATGCCAGGTTTGGGGGAAATGTGCAAATTTTTATCTTCAAATATCACAAAACAAGCTTCTAAAAATGAGGCTTAACCTTCCACGATATCATTCCACCATAGACTTTCATGAGAAAGCAAATGTTGAATTGATATCTATAAGAATCAATAAACTGACTAACACCTTTTTGCTTAATTGTGAAATTTCTGAAAATCCGCTTATAAATCAATTGATTCATTAACCATCTTTACGATATGTTCTTGTTAGTTTGAATTTTTCGTACCCTTGTTTAAATATTACTCGTTAAATTGTTAATTTATGTTCTTTATTAATGTATTGTTTGTCTATATTAATGTATTTATTTATTTACTTATTTATTCATTTATTTATTAATTGATTAATTTATTTATTTTATTTGTTTATTTATTTATTTTTTTATATTGATTTATTTAAAAATTTTTTAAACAAATTACTAATACATTATCATATATTTATCAATTTTAATTTGTACTAATCTTTTTTTACTAACATGCTTCTAAACAAAAGTTTAGAAATCTAATTTTATTTGAGTCAAAATGTACCTGCACTTTTCAATTTGAGTTGAGGGTTTGATTTGTATTTTTCTTCAAAATTGTTACTTTAATTATTATTATCCAAATTCAATATACAAATTAATATACTTATTCAGCAGAACGATATCATAGAATAATATCAAATCTCTGTATGTAAACTGTGCGGTAGCTTAAAAAATGTAACTGTTAATACAAAAATTATGAATATCTATCTACCTTATAAAAATTCAATCCGTATTTGTTTTATAAAGATTTAAATGATACTAAAAATATTTGTTTGACTAAAATATCTCAGTTGAAATCAAACTTATTTTATCATATTATTGTAGTTTTCAAACCTTTAGAACATTTGTAGTTCTAGATATGAGCTCGGTCATTGCTAAGATGTTAGATTCTAGTGTAGCCAACATTAGTTAAAATTTAAAAACAATTTAATTTTGTCGTTTTGTTGAAGATGAAAAAATATTTTATCTTTACAATTCTTTGAACTGACGGAACCTTATATACCACGGTGCAACTTCCAACGAAAAAGTCGAAACTTTATCAAAGAACTACATTTTTTGTTGTATTTTTTTTCTTAATTTTATAAATGACATGGGAAATAAAGTTTACCATCAAAAGTATTTATATGAGCTTAAACATATACAATTTTCCATCCAATTTTATGTAAATAAAACTATTTCTGTAAAAGGATGATCTTCATTTTTTAAAAAAAAGCGGGATAGTTCTGAAGAAAAGTATTCACTATGAATAAAATATACAACAGCAATGAAAGACCCCTAAAAAAAGATTTAATAGTAATACTAATATTTTTGTATCTTTCTGACGTTCTGCATTTCTGTGGCCCAAATTTTTAAAGGGGGTTATTCCATAAGTTTTTAGGGAGCATTAGTTTTTTTCACTATGTCTCTTAAGTTTATTTAAAAAGTATTTAAAAATATTGCAACAAGTAAAATCAATAAGCAAAACAGAATATGCTGTTTGCCTGTTTGAAGTGTTGCTGCGCGCGCATTATCGATGTTTCGAAACTTTAAAATAACTTTCTTAGAACATAAATCAACATACAAAAATTAAAAAAAAAAAAAAAAAATTAAACAAGTAAAACAAGAACAAACAAACTTTTGCAAAATTTTTAATTTTTATTGAGTTCATGGTAAAACATTAACCCCTGAACTCGCAACGCGTCACAACGTCCGCCTCCGAAAAACTTAACTAGGTTCACAAATGAAAGTTGTGAAAATTATTCAAACTTTCCCGACTTTGGCGAAACTTTTTAAAACATTTCCGGTTTTAATACATATACATAAGGCACACCTCTACTATACACTGCACAAAACTTTCGCTCTTCCGTTAACTTTGCCGCCTATTCCCCAAACTGGGATAAAATAATTTTCTAACACTCAGTCTGGAAGGAATTTTAATTCTTTTTTTTTTTGTTATTTTTTGAATTTTGCTTCTACTTTTTGACAAACTTCGAACTCGATACATAATCTCTGTCTCTTTCTCTATTTTTGCCTTAAGATGAACGAGGTGCGAGGGGGGTAGAACAAAAAAGGGGAACAATTAAACTTATTTTGTGGCAAAAGTATAGATGCTTTGCATACCATTTCGACGGCTGTGTCTGTTTTGAAAGTCATTAATCTGCTAATAAGCAAACATTGGATAAGTTTTGTTCAAAAATATGAAAGCAAAACATTTTGGAAACTTTTGATTTATTCTTAGATGGTCGTGTTTTGTCGATTTGTGTTGCCAACACTGCTCTTGGAAAAGTATGAAAAGTATGGAAAAGTGGGTTGAAAGTCAAGGGTACAATTAAGTTAAGTTGATAACCTTGAGCGGGAGAGTCCGTCTCGATCCACACCACCCCTCTAGACATTAACAAAAAGACAGCAGAAGAATTGTTTTAAAACAAACGTGTTTAATTCCCTTCTTACTCATTGGTATATTCTATATAGCTACAAGCTACCCCTTGCTTTATGCTTGCCCCTCGCCTCACAACACCACTCCACCACCGAGTAGGGTTGATATGGCGAGGCTTATAGAAACTGTGAAAAAAACTTCGATTTTTAATGTGAAAAGTGTGTGCGAAGTTTTACCCAAAAGTTTTATTCTAAGTTTGGCAATTATGTACTTTTATTTTGTTCTTTTTCTTTTCATCTTTATCCGCTGCATGTCGGCAGTTGTATGGTATGATATAGCGGGGAAGATTTGCGGGCTTGAGTTGAATACACTCTATAGTCTTTATAGGCTGGGAACGCGGCTATACTGTCTGCCATTTTTAGTTGACTTTTGCGGTAGGTAGAACAACAAGGAAAATGTAATATCAAAAGTTTGTTTGCCAAGCCTCAGAACTCAGATATTTCAAAACATTATGTTTGACCTAGTTTTTGGGGAAGTATCTAGGGCGTAAAGTTTGTCAGAGTAAAGTTTGAAGAAACCTTTCGCTTAAAAATCAATAATGGCATTGTTGACAAATTAAACTTAAGAGATCTTAAGTTTTGCGGTTAGGGACATTGTCTTATTTGAAGGCGCACCTGCGTCATTTTTTACTTTAAAAATTCATAAATTAGGTGAGGACAATACATTTTTGATTAAGAGTTACAAAAAAATAACATTTTAGAAAATTAATATTGATTCAGACCAGTGGCACCTAGTATATTGTCTTTTTCTCATATGACTGTTTTTCGAGGTTTTTCTCGTGAATAGTTTAACGTGTCCATGTTTCGTTTCCCAAATTATGTTTAATGATTTATAGTGCAGCAGAAAAAGAATAACTAATGAAAAAGAGTCCCCAAAAATTTTTAGTGAATATACAAAGTTACTAAGGTTTTTTTGTCGAAACTATCCGTTTTTAGGCTGTAGATTTTGAATTGCAAATGCTATAAAACAGTTTTTTAGGTTGGCTTTCTAGGAGCAAGCGTTTGGAAGTAACAGCGGCCTAAAAAGATATCAATAGTCGAAAGTACTGATTCTTCGCATTTTTTGCCTGCAATGTTCCTACTGTTCAAGCTCAACTTATGATAGTTTTCTTATTTGTCCTTTCCAGAAACCATACATTTCATAAATAAATATTTATTTTTGAAAAACTGTGCAAGGTTTAAAAAATGAATTTTTTGTGAAATAATTCATGAGGCCAACTCTACTTTAGGTTTTGTTGAAAAAATGGTCCAAAGAATTTTTTAACCCTGATGTGACCCGGTCGTTTTACATGAAGTTTGTCCGACCTCTACTTGAATATAGGTTTCAGGTTTGGTCTCCATATCAAGAATTGAAAGCTTCCAACGAAGGTTCTTTGTTTAAAAATTTCAATAACTTTCTTGATGAGAACATTTTTTGATCTCACCCCCTTATCAGTTGACTCCTCCTCTTCCTTTAATTTGATTTATTTTGTCTCTAACACTCTCAACCTGCGAAACCCTCTTCTATTTACCAACTCACCACACCTCCTATGACCTCTGACCCGTATGCTTCGGTTGGCCAATGCTAATCCAAATTCATTCTAATTCAACATCGTTTACATTAGTTTTTAAGAAACACTTAGGTACAGCTTACATTAAACGAATAAAATTAAAAAAAATTAAATCAAAACTATACATTATTGGTCATTTTTAAAATTTAAAGTTGCTAATTTTAAATAAGATTCTATAAATTATAACTTTAAATATGGACACAAAAAATATATTTTTCATGTGTATCCATTTTGTCTGGAGTAAAACCCAAGTCTTAAAACTGTTGGTTTCTCGTAAAAAAAAAATGAATTCCTTTTTTAATAGTTGCATAAAATTTACTAATGAAGAATTTCAATAAAATAAATAAAAATAATAATATAAAACCCGAAAACATTAACTACCGTGGTGGGAGGGTCTGCAAATTTCTGTCCAAAATATACAGTCCTCTTCATTTAGATAAACCAATACTTTTTACTAATTGAAATAAAATAAAATAATAAAAAGAAGAAGATAAACTTTAAGTACAAACGAAGAATAGTTTAGCAAAATGTTGTTTATACTAGTAATATCGAAGGCTTAACATTGTCAAATGAGGGTTAATGCTTTTGGAGGCTTGTTTCATAAAATTTTCTTGGGTAATATTGAGTTGTATATTTAGAACTTTTCAGTATGGTATTCTTTTTGATATTAAAATTTGAGTTGAGTGATATAAAGTTACTCGCAGGAAATAAAAATAGTATAAAAGAACATAGTTCTAAAAAAAGGAACATTAATAAAGACAGAATTTCAAAATAAAGCAAATGTCGATACAGCTGACAGCTAAAATAACAGACGATAACTTTAGTTTAGTATTAAGTATTTGTTTCAGCAGTAAGAAACAGTGCATATAAATAGGATTTTTTGAATAAGAAAGTCCCCAAAATCATGGTAGTATCTTTAAGGAAGGCTCTAAACTTTCTGTCCTCTTTTAAATCCGACCGAAAACATAAATGTACAGTATACAAATATTTGGATCAAAGATTACTTTCAACAAAAGCGAAGTTATCTATATTATTATAGTGTTCAGCACTTGGATTTCGAATTCATTCAACCCCTAAAATTCATGTTAGTTAGCTTATCTTCTCTTCAACATTATTCATTCCAAAGGAGGATATTAAGCGACATGTGGTCTTTGACAATCTAAATGTTTCTTTATCAGCACCCGCCGTCGTAGTTGCCGCCGCCATCACCGAGTGCTCATAGTTTAGTCCTTTTAATTCGTGTCATCAAATCACGACTCATTTGTCAGACTGTTCATTTGGATAATTGCGTGGCAATAAACTAAATTAGCAGCAATTTACAGTTGGGATAACAAAACAATGCCATGCCTTCATCTCCACCATCACCCTAGACTCACATCACTACAATATAATACAATAGTGAAATCCAGTCATTAGGACGGGCATGATAATGTTATGACTAATCTCCTGATTTTACTAAAATGCCTTTTGACGTCCTATGACAAGAACCATCTAATATAGAAAGACTTGCAAATATCCCTACTGTTTCTCGAATCCATACCTACAGCTATAGTGAAGTTCCTTCAAATGCCTTCATTTACACCCTTTATTTCGGATGACGGTCTGCTGCTATGTAATATTTCTAATGTCAGAACTTATGAAAGCAACAACATAAATGACAAAAGGCAGTGACGAGGAAGCAATACAAGAATGAAAAATTGACGCCAAATGAAAAGAACGTTGTATGATATGTATCCACCCCACTCATAGCTCAGAGTCAGAGGGTTGGGCTCGGGCCCACGGCTGATGAAAAGATGTCGAAACATTTTGATAAAAAGATGTCTCTTAAAGTAAATTTCACCATTGTGACCACACAGCAAATGTAATTTTCAATTTAAATGCAAATATCAATTTGTCAATTTGAATATTTAGAGTCGAGAAGAAGAAGAAAAATCACACAATTTGTTTCCATAAGTTTATTTTTTTCTTGTCCCGATCCCGACTCCGAGCCCAGTCTCAGCCCTTGGCGCATCACCAGGATAATTGATGCTGTTGCTCAAAAGGAGCATCAAATGCAATTCCCACGTGACAATGACAACAAAAATAAAATGAGAAAAACAGGAAAATAACGCAACAACATTAAATATTCTCCCACTAACTCACGATTCCATAAAGCTTTGCCTTTTCTTATCCTTAATTAAGGATTCACATCATTTTTTATTGGGGTTGGAAATTATATTCAAAAGAAACCAAATAGTACTGTTAAGAAAAATTTGAATAAGAAACGAAAAGAAAAAAAATGGGAAAAAATCCTTTGACCACAGCGACACAGAGGAACAAAAAAAAAGAAAACGAAATGTTAAAGAGGGTGATTCCAGATCCAGACGGAGGAAGAAAAATTACGGTTGATATTTTTTATGACTTTACTTGTTTATTTGCATTATTTGTTTTATACCCTTTTGCTTGGTCCTGGAGCCAAAACGTGAATAAACACCAACTCAAGGTGAATTTTGAAAAGGATTGAGGAATGGGTTATTTTTTTTTGTGGAACAGTGTCAGCTTTACACCTTAAGATTCTAGTAATTTTCATAAATTTTTAAGTTATTAAAAAAATGTAATAAAAACGCAATTTTCTATTTAGACCTATAACAAGATGTAAATTGTGTAAATTGAAGGGTAGCTCGTTTTCTTTTAACAAGATTTAAAACAAAGAACTCAGCTATCTAGAATCTAGATGCCTAAGTGGTTAAGGTCTTTA
Source organism: Eupeodes corollae (assembly GCF_945859685.1). Lineage (NCBI taxonomy): Eukaryota > Metazoa > Arthropoda > Insecta > Diptera > Syrphidae > Eupeodes > Eupeodes corollae. Next base: position 77,565,175 of record NC_079148.1, read on the forward strand.
ATTTTTTAAGTATTTTAATGTTAATACTCTTTTTTTTTTTAAAAAGGTTTGTTGTTACCTTGCTAAGATGCAAAAGTAGTAGTTTTAACTATTACAGAAAATGAGTAACAGTATTTCAAGCTGGATTTTCAAGATTTTATTTTAATGACAAGTACCCACTCAAGGAACTAAATAAAAGTTGTAATATATATTTTAAGAAAAAAAACTTAAAAGTACTACTAATAGATAATGATATATTTTTCTAAAATTTGTATAAATATTTTTCATAAAAATAAAAACAACAAAATGGAATTTCTTATTAACAGATTAAATTGTTTTGGTCTTGGGGCAAAAGCATTAAGATAATATTGTAAAAAAAGTATGAGTTTATTTTCCAGCTTTAATAAAAATTATGTACATATTTTGAGATATGTGGTGGAAAATGCAGAGAGAAAATTGTAATTATAAGAAAAATGGTAACATATTAAGATTCTTGTAATTGCCAAATTTTTGAAATGGTATTTCATTCATGAATCGAATTAAACCAGAACAACAACAAACAATTTCATTTCTTGTTTCGAATGACGTTCTAATCTGCAATTCTGTCTTTAACAAATGCACTAAGGAAAAGAATAATAACATTTAGTGGGAAATTCACATTTTTCATTTTTAAATGTTTGTCTTTTTCTTCCTATGTTAAGTTTTTGAAATAGGTCCGATTTGTCGAATCGAAAATTTTAAAATTTTTCGACGTTTTAACGTCAATAAAATCTAAATACATTTTTAGAGATGTCTGTGAGTGCATGCGTACGTACGTTTGGGAAGCTTTTGTCGGCGTTTATATCTCAAGAACTAGGACTCTCAAACAATTGAATGGGTGCTTTTGTTTTACCATAGCAATGTAAAAAAAGTGGACTTTTAGCTAACCCAAAATATCTTATATCTAGCTAGTTCAATTAATTGTTATATTATATATTGCGACGTGATACCAAACTAACAAAATCTTTAACAAAAATTCAATAAACGGTTTTTTTTTATAAATCAATAAAATTGAAAAAAAAAGTTTCACCTCGAATATTCTCCGAACAAAAAAGATTTTATGCTACACATTATCTTATGCAACGAATAATAACGGTTTTCACATCAGTAAAATTTTGAGAAAAATCCAATTGGCATTTTTTTATAAAAACAAATAAAATATACAAAAAATAGTATACGCAAAATTTTGTAAAAATTAATGTTTGATTTTCGATATCTCAAAAATAAATGACGATATTGACTTCAGAAGAATATAATTATGTGCTTAATTTTGTTGTTTATGTAAGAAAAATCTTACCTGTATTTGTTTATACTTTGTTCTAGTTGTTTAGCACGTAACACTGTCTTGTTGAAACCAAATATTCTCCAAGTCGTATTCTTCAATAGAAGGCAAAAAAAGTGTCTTTTCATATGACCATAAAGCTCCGAATTGACGGTGACAGTCGTTCCATCATCGTTTTCGAAGATTTAAATTCCAATCACAACTTTGGACCAAAGAGCGCACCAAACAGTGACTTTTTGTAGATGTTATGGTCTCTCTTTAATTACTTGAGGATTTTCAGAACCCCAAATACGAAAATTTGTGTTGCTAGTCGCTGAAGAAAATTCTATTGTTCAAGCACCAATTTGATATATTAACGACAGGTTGTGAATGGTCAGTTGGCTTCAGTTGTTGTGTGAGCTGGACTTTATACGGATGTAGGTATAGATCCCAATGCAAAATACGAAATAATGTGCTGTAAGACAGTGCTAATTCCTGAGAACGACGAGGAATAGACACATTCTGGTCTTCGGCAACACTTTCACTTACAGCAGCGTTAATTTCAGTAGTACGAGTGAAACGATGATACACAGGCCTTAAAATATGTAACCAATCCAGACGGGATGGGAAGTTATCATTGTGGGTCGTATCCCTTTATATTTTCAAAAGTTGATCTTATTTCACGGCACCGCTAAATAGTAGTAAACGGGTAAATGCCAGAGTTATCCTATTCGTGCGAATTCTGCTTGTGTTGCCTATAGAATAAGTCATGTTATAGCCTTTTGCATCCAGTTCCAGTTGGTGGTATGAGTTGTTACCTTGGTGTCAGTGTCATTTTATGTATGTTAAAAAAAAATTAACTTTCGAATTTTTTTAAAAAAATTCTTAAAATGAACATTTACGAATTTATTTTGGCTCTAATGTAATATTTATATGAACAGTAAGGTCCAGCTTAATGCTTTATAATATGACCGCAGTGCGAGAGTAAGTTCTTCTAAAGTTAAACTTTCATCATAGACATCTTAACTATACGGTTTTTTTTTGTGGGGTATGTTTTGGAGCCGCATGCCGGCCATTTTGTTTTGGTGAAATTTGTCAAATTTTATTGTTGTTGATTGAACAGCACCTTCAAATGATTAAACTTTATTATCAAAAATGAGTGTTCGTTAACGCAAACGTTCCGTGCATTGCTCCCATTTAACGGTAGACGTAGTCCACCTTCACAGTCGATTCTTCAACGTTTCATGGCTTAATTTAAGACGACCGGTTCAGTAAACAATAACCAACACCCGTACGAAAAATGACTATATATTAAAATTTCTAAGTAATTATTTCATGAATCTTTACCAGTTTTGTATAAAGCCGGCTGTTTCTTGAATCTTATATTTTTTTTTAATCTATGAATAATGAAGTATTTTATAAAACGTTTTCACTGAATGTACATAGCTGGAAATTAATTATATACATGAATTAACTTTCATAAACTCGAACAAACATGTGAAAAGAATCTCTCGTATTTACACCTTAAAACAACAAGCAAATTGAAGAATTAATCAACCTACTCAGTAATATCAAATAAAAATATGTACAACCTTTTTTAAGATAAAATCTTAAACAAGTCTGTAATTGAAAGTCCAGTAATCATAAATTTCTATCACAATGTACCCATACTTATATCTACATAATTGCCTTTGCAACATGTAATTTTATTTTAATTATCACATAATTGAAAAAGTTGACTTTGTTCAAATGTTATCTCGACATGATCTCAAACACAGGGTGCTATATTCTTTCCATATCACTTAACCTGTAATTAGCATTATATCCATAACATCCCTCAACAGGTTAACACCGGAATAAGTTAAGTCGCCATTAAATGCCTTCCTTTTGTGTGTCCATGTCCATCCACCTGACAGAAGTATAACAAAAAAAAAATAAAACAACTGGGGTTGTGACCGATTTGGTTATCGCGTGTCATTCAAAGTAGGAAATAAAAAGTCAGCGATAAAACGAAAATTCAAGCTGTCAAGCGATTCGTGTGTTTTTTCTTATTGTTGGTAAATTACTGCAAGGGCTCTTATCTTGACAGCTGTAATAGGCCTATCCTGACTTTTGTGGCTTATTCTTAGAATTAACCATCAGACCAAAGCATTATGCTTCAAATTGTCTTTTAATTGATTCCAGATTGATGTTAGATTTTCATTTCCCTTCAATGGTACTACCCCGGGAGTTTAGTTAAATGGTAAATAAAAATAAAAAACGGGGACGTAAGGGTTACCAACAATTTTAGGCAGTTATTTGAAATTGATAATTTTTCAATTTAGAATTTGTGTAATATTTTGTTTTAAAACTATTTACTGACGGTAGATACATGCATTCAAAATTTTAAGTTGTTTTACATTTTACAAAAAAATCAAATTGTATGGAAAAAAATGCTCTTTTCATGATTTTGTATAATTTTTCAATCTTAAGCTTCGAAGATCTAAGTTAATAACACTTAAAATAGTTGCAGTACTCCTCCGAAACGGCTTAACCAATTCCGATGAAATTTTGCATATACATTCGGTAGGTCTGAGAAAAGGTTTTTATCTATTTTTTATATTCCTAAGTAGTATGGTTCAATTGCATCAACATAGCACACGGTGCAACGATTCTACGATAGTATTCAGTGACGCTATGTTCAAAGAAGCATTGATTGCTATTGAGGATCTTTGCATTATCATTGCCAACTTACCACTCAGTCATTTCGGTATGCTTATTTAATAAACACTGAATTGAATCATGAAGTACTATACAATTCTGTAGAAATAGCATCGATTGTTGCCCGAAATGTACCACTATTGAATAAAGAACAAAGAACCATTTATGCTCGCAGTTTTGGCAGGACAAGATGGATTCGTTTTTTTGGATGCACCAGGTGGAACTGGCAAAACATTCCTTATTTCGTTAATTCTTGCTTAAATATGATCAAATAATGGTACCGCATTGGCTGTTGCATCTTCTGGGATTGCGTTGACTTTATTGAATGAACGCAGAACAATTCATTCAGTATTTAAACTGCCACGTTGAGCAATATAAAAAAATCATCTATGGCCACAGTGCTGAAACGGTGTAAAATTATCATCTACGATGAATGCATTATGGCACACAAACATTTTCTTGAGGCGTTGAGGAGTACATTGAAAGATATAAAAAACAACTCCAGTCTATTTGGCGGCACTCTGTTACTCCTTTCAAGTAATTTCAGACAAGCACTTCCCGTTATTCCGCGTTCAACGTACGCTGATGAGATCAACGCGTGCTTAAAATTATCGCCACTGCGCCCTAATGTTAAAAAAGTACAAACTAAAAGTAAATATCCATCCGCTGAAACATTCTCAAAAAAAACTGTCAGATATAAGCGACGGATGAAACTACAGATGTTACTGGATTCACAAGATGCTTTCACTGACCAGATATTTCCCAATGTACTCAGACAATATACAAATTCTGAGTGGCTGGCAGAAAGGCCAATTTTACCAGCGAAAAACGTGGATGTCAACGTATTTTAATCTCAGTATAAAACATTTATTACCAGGAGACTTGGTGTCATACAAATTTATTTATACAGTTTGTGATTTTACCGAAGTTGCAACATTATCCAACTGAGTTTTTGAAACCATTGGATTTACCAGGCATGCCGCCACATAATTTACAACAGAAGGTTAGATAGGTTAGATCTCCGGTAATTTTGCTTCGTATTTTAAACCCACCACGGTTGTGCAACGACACGCGATTAGTAATTCAAAAATTAATGAAAAATGCTATTGAAGCCATAATTCTAAGTGGCAAATTCCGAGGTAAAAATATATTATTACCACGAATGCCTATTATACCCACAATAAGTCTTAAGGCGAAAGGATGTCTGTCTGCGACTTAGATTTGAGAACTACATGCTTTTCACACGGCCAACTATACGTTGCGAGCTCTTGAGTGGGCAAACTATCAAGTTTGTTTGTATTGAAGAAAGATGGGATCACAAAAAATATTGTACACTCTATTGTATTAAGGGATTGATATTGTTTTTATTTTTGTAGTAATTTCATATTATTTATTATTTCAAAGAATTAATTTTAATAAATTAAAAAAATTGTTTAGGGATTTGTTATTTTAATATTTTGCCCCCCTTTACAGTGCTCTATATCTCTCCCAGTTATATACCACATCCTTACACACTAACAATAAGTTATTTATTGCTTGCAAAATATTATCTAGAAATTATTTATATGACAAAGCAACGTTTGTCGGGTCGGCTAGTGTATATATAAAATGATTGTACTAAAAATGCAGCTTTTTTTAAGAAATATGTACTCACAAATGTATAAGAGTTTGAACAAAAATGTATTGAAGTCATTTGATTAGTCCATGAGAAAACTTAAAAACAAAACAACTGTTCTATGGAACCCAGCGATAAATTATATTTTTTTTTTAAATAAAATAAGACAAGTTAAAAAAAAATTACTGAAAATTTAATACAAATCTATAGAATTTTGAATTTTTGAAAAATTTGATTGAGGACTGCTGTTATTTTTAGTTTGAAAAAAAAACCTAACGCGAATTCGCTTAAAAAATTAATTTAGAAGATGGAAATCCATCGACCCAATTGAATCGGCAGCAGGGCCGAGAACAGACAGATAGACGGAATCGGCGGGGTTACTGTTTTCGTAATGTCATATTTTATTATTTGATGATTATGAATATATCATACAGTTCATATGTGCCGAAAGTAAAAATAACAAAATTATTGAGAGGGTAATGGTATTCTTTTTACCAAAAAAGAGGCTGGGATGCGACCCATATTGATAACTTCACATCCTGTTTGTCGATTTGTCTTGCTTGAAAGGTTTGTAGGTTTTCGTCTTTTGTTAAAAAAGTTGTCAATTGAATTAATCTAAAAAAATTAAAATTAATATCAATATTTTACATGTGTGATGTGGTTTTTATTTCTTGTAAAAAAAAACTATTAATTGGATTTTTTTCAAAATGGTACTCAATTTTGACAACAATATTTTTTAAAAGATAAAAGTAGTTTAAAGCCAACATCTGAAAGTTTCGAAAAGCTATTTATGTCGAAAACCAATTTTTACCTACTTTTGTTAATTATTATGTATGTTTTTAATTGTTTGTAAAAAAAACCGGCAATTCGATTTTTGTCTAAATTTTACCTGATATCAAAATCGTTATTTTTCGTTGCATAAAATTATAGTTGTCGAGATAAAATCATTTTTTATTCGTAGAACTTTCGATTTTTTCAAAAAATATATTTGTTTGGTATCACGTTACAATATATTATATAAAATTTAATTCAAGTTTCTAGGGTTTTTGGTTTGGTTTGATATTTTAGGTTAACCAAAATGTTTACCTTGTGGTAAAAAAACCACCCAAGTAATTTTCTTTACAGCCCTTTCTTCAAATTATTTCAGTGTAAATTTAAATATCCTCCTTTTTCTAATAACGATTCAAAAATAAAACTGAATTTAAATCACAAGAACATTTTTGCGTTTATTTAAATAAACATAATTGCATTTTTTTAAGTACACCACAATATCACAAAAATTGCCCTTTTTCAGGACCAGTTAGAGCTATCATTAGTTTTCGTCATTGAAACCAATTATTGGATTTTTTTTGACAGGTTGGATACATAGATTTCATTGACATTTTTTGAAAAGATTCCAGTCCAGCATTTATTTATTGAAATCAAGCATTTGTAGTTAGAGTTGATCATTGATCATTTAAAGGAAAATTGAAATTTGCAATCACGAAGAAAATGTAACTCTTTCAGTTAAAAAACGTTGCCATTATTGAAAATTTAAAAATTAATTAATTATTATTATTGATTAAAGTAGTCTTTTAGTAAAAACAAATACTAAAATTCAAAAGCTTTATTGTAATCCCAAACATAACAAATTAGACTCTTTTAAATCTCGAAACAAAATTTTTAACAATGAAAACCTATGATAGCCCAATGTTTATTTCCTCCTAATGCATACAAAAATTGATTTTGATAAAAAAAAACTTTAAATGTTTTACTCGGTAACACTGAAAATTAATCATTTAAATAATTTAAAATTGTAAAGTTGACAATTTTTGTGGTTTTAAAGAAATTAAAAAAAAATCTATCAATATTTTTTATTCCAATGAAAACGAAGCAAATATTTAAGTTAAGTATGCGGGAATGTTGAATTTGTTCCAAGACCTGTCAATTATTCATTAGGGTGTTCCCTAACACTTATTATAGGTAACTTTTACTAACATGCAATCCAAATAATACATTTTAGAATCCATGTTGGCTATGATATTGACATGACAGCCGAACGCTACGCTACTGGTGCTGGACCTATGGCAGTTGTTAACTTAAACGAAAATAATTTATAGAATTTCGCAAAGTGCCAAAAGCAATTTGGGATTTTCATTTCGAATTTCGATAGAACTGGTGGTGAAACTGTCACATAACACCTTGTGCATATTGCCTTATTGGATGGATGGAGAAATAGAAGAAAGGTACACTACGTGCATTTGCAGCAAAAGCAGGAGCAGCAACCATTATGTGATTTCAAACGACTTGAAACCAATAAAATGTTTGGGGTCTGGGATTTGTGTTTTATGTCTGACGTAAGTCGTCTTGTCGTTGGCTTTACCAGAGGTGGCACTGTATCCAACTATGCATAAATTCATCCTTGGCCAGGTATTTAGAAACCTGTCTGAATGTTTGGTATTCACTTGACGGTAAGCATTGGAGGGTGGAGAAATATTACCGAACCATCTTTTGCTAGAGAAATGGAAACGAAGAAGCCGATGATGATGGTAATGGAACAACGGTCGACGAAGTCGACGAAGGACGACCATCAAGACCCAGCTACGATAGGAAAAGTGTAGGAGCAAAACTAAATTTCATTTTAAAGCGCCATTCATTTGGTCCTTTTGCACCGCTCGATAAGTATCCCATATATATATAGAGACACAGAGAGTTAGAGTACGGTTATAAGATTGAGGACGTGTAGTGTCTGTGCCCGATGGTAAATGCGGTAACTAGGTGTGGTTGTTCGTTGGTGGTAGATATGGTAATGCTTTTTACGATTGCACCAAATCTGATTTGTATTTCAGGTTTGTTTCCTCTCTTTTTTGTTGGTATAAATAAATAGGTTGAGGCTGACGTATAGTTTGAATTTATGTGTTGCGGTTAGCCGAAACAATTAAGGAGTTGTGCAAAACTTTTTGACAGGTTGCTGAATACTATACTCTGGCAGGACTTACCTGACGAAAGGATTTCAAGTTTGTACACGATTGTGTTATCGTGTAGGATGATGCTTCTTGCTTTATTTATATTAAATGTATTGAAGTTAATATTATTTTTGGATTTTAAGTTTAATTTAAGTAAATCGTATCACACGTTTTTAAAATTGTTTGTATTGAGGAAAGCGAGACACAAAGCAGAGATGTCATTTAGAAAAATTGGCAAGTACTACAAGTTGTAATGCTATTCTTGAATACCAACCAATATACCATAAATATGAACAAGAAATGAACAAGAAATTCAAGATGATAGTAGTTTTATGTGTTGCTTAACCAATGTACATTCCAGCAACACAATTTTCTTAGCGTCAATATCATGATGTCATCCTGTCAAACGCTTATAATCCACAAGGATTACATAGGCTAATTGGAAAAAACAAAACCCCTCATTTTGCTTCCTATAAAGTGATCCTTGATGGATACAACACCTAAGCTTTGTTATTTAGTAAGGATATGAGTTGAATTATGATTAGACCTTCTCCACCTTCTATATATATGGTATGTCAGGTCATTTTGTTATCTTTGAAGTTCATGTTGATAATAATATTTGTCCTGTCCATCATTATTAAGAATTCAGACATCGCATCACATCACATCGTTTCGTAAACCGAAAGAGAAAATCTCGATGAGAAAATCCCCAAAAGTAAAAATCGTGACAAGACTACACGAATCGACTAAACGACAAAAATCGAAACATATTGAACGCGTTTTATCGAACTATTTCAAATTAAATGTTGATTTTTCTAAATGAAATATCCATTACTACTGTTAGAAGGCAAACAGGTGCTTTCCTAAAGATATGGGGGGAACGTACTGAGTCTTATAAAATATGTATGCCTCTATAAATGTATGTATGTCACCCCACGTCATTATGTTCGGTGAGGAGTACTTATGTATTGGGTTGAATATGAGTTTCAGGGATCACCCCGGTGCTGTCGTCGTCGCCGTCGCCGCCAATCTTCTGACAGAATACTCTTCAAATTTTCATTAAAATTCCAAAATCATGTCTTTCAATGAAATTTCTTCAATGTCCCAATGGAGGGATGTTGCTTTTATAAATCTCTCTGGCTGTCTAATAAAACTGGAGCGACAATGCCAAGAAGACTTTGTGTTTTAAAGACGAAACATTTTATTCTTGCAACCTGGTCACGTATTGGTTAAAGCCACCAGATGTCATGTTGCGATTAACACGGTATGAAGTAACATTTAATATTTTAGATGTAATCTGTTCGTGGTGATGTACTCGTACCTCGTTATGAAAATAAGCTTCTAAGAGAAGCCTGTTCGTGTTGAAAATTGTATATTTAAAAATAAAGCAAAATCGAAAATCACATATTTTTAACACTAACTAGGTTTAACAGAAAAATAGGAGACTTAAAGATTTGATTTATTTATTTACAAATTGTATAATACATAAGACGTTGCATTTTCCCCAGTGTGATGGTTAGTGCGTAAGACTACAATGCCAGAGGTCTTGCGTTCAATCCCTGCTAGTGCAACCTAAAAAGTTTGTCAACGGGTACTGCCTTCTGCGAAGAAGTGAAAAATCCTCTAAGAGAATGTTATCATAAAAAGTGCTTTCTCAAATTAAAAGTTCGGATTCAGTATAAAAAACTGTAGCTCCCCTGAATCCCTGAAATGACTCGCACACAAGGATGGTTGAGAGTTGTGTGTCACTAGGCCCTGTTGCGCCTGTTAATTTTAAACATTGCATATTTTGGCAAACCGAATATTTGATTATAAACAATTTTTCATACAAATTGTAATAAAAAACAAAACGTTAAAACAATATATAAATTTGTATAAAGTTTTAGAACAAAATTTCATATGTTTTTACCTGAAATTTAAAGCTAAAGAAAAGGCTTAAACAAGCCAGGAAGGTCTGCAACGCCCATATTCGAAGGACCAAATCTTTGCATGACCAAACATTACGGCAAAAAATACTTCAATGTCCCAAAGGCAGTAAGAATGTTTAGTCATTTTTTAAAAACATGAGGAATTCTTCCTCTTCCTCGGTTCCTGCGCTTGTTGTCAATGACAGTCCTTAAGTTAGCTCCATTGATAAAGCTAACTTGTTTGCAAGGCAGTTCGCCGAAAATTCCACCTTAAGAGATAGTGTCATGGCTCCCCCAGTTCTTGAACGCGTTAATGATTTTATGGGACCAATCTATTTTCGTACTCGTACTGTGGTGAGAGCTCTTAAAGATCTCAACGTTCATAAATCCGCTGATATAGATGATATCCCCGCTATTATTCTGTTCTTCTACGCTAGCAAAAAACTGCGTAAGTTTTTCCATCTATCCTATTCTTCGGAGCACATTTCGAGTAGTTGGAAAACTACCTTTTTTATCCAATCCCAAAATAGGAGAATCTTCTTCCCCCGCAAAATATCGATCAATAGCACTAATGTCCCTTCTTTCTAAGGTCATGTAAACGCTGATTAATTATCAGTTTAAGAGGAGCAGAAACTTCTGAATGGCCGGCAATACGGCTTTCGTAGCAATAGGTCTACTGGTGATCTCATGATTCATCTTACCGAACAGTGGAACAAATCCTTACATCGTTTAGGAGAAGGCAAAATTATTGCACTTGATTTCAACGGTATTTGATAAAGTTTGGCATCTTGCTCTCTTATCGAAAATGGGTATTGAAGAATCTCTTCTTTGTTGAATTAAAAATTTGCTTTCGAACCGTTCATTACAAGTTGTTTTGGACGGCGGAGTCAAGTCTTAAACTCAGAAAAATAAATGCTGGTGAGCCCCAGGGCTCCGTTTTGTCTCCGACCCTCTTCCTCATTTTTATAAATGATCTCCTGTCTGCTACTTCTAATACAATACATTGTTTCGCTGACAATAGCACTCTTACCTGCTCATATTTGTTTCCAGACCAACAACCCTCCCCTTTGGATATGGAACTGCAACGGCAAAATATCATAAGATCATTAAATTCCGATCTAGCCGTTGTACGCGAGTGTGGAATGCCATGTTTGGGAAAATTAATGTGCACCGGCACCTCCTATCTTACCCTTCCCTCTTCTCCTAATGCTCACACTGTGTCTTTGGCATATTAAAGTTATACAAAACCCTTTTAATGTTTGCTAATTGTAAAAAAAAATTAAGCTTAATAGTTTGTTTCCTGAAATGTCTTATAGATCTTCAAGATTATTCAAGAATTGGACTGTGGGACCCTTTTAGTTCACAGGATTGGCGTTTTTCACTGCTAATACCTCGACTTGAAATACACTGCTTTGATCTAGTAGTCTAAAGGTGTTATTGAGATCCATTTGTACTTTTGTAGAATATGTGCATGTCTTATGTATAAAGGATTGATTATTCGTGAAATCAGTTTTTTTGTGCAGGGTTAATCCTAGCACTTTTTTTGATTTGATAATTTGAATGGCATTCCATCTTAATTATAGGAACTACATAATTTGGTATTCAACTCTTACGTTTAAAGAGTAGAAGGGCTGTTTTAAACAACTTATTTTTATTCACCATTCCTTTTTTAAGGTTATATGAGTTCAATTTTGCGATGCAGTGTATACGATGACCAATAAAGCACTCTTGATTTACCTTTGTAATCCTAAAGGGGAATTATTTTTGATTGATTCAGTTTCCTTAATCATAATAAAATACAAATGTTTGGATTGCCAAAGATACTTGACCATTTAATAAGCTGCTCCCTCTATTCTTTATCATTAGGTTTTTTTCTTGGTTGGAAAAGCACAAAGAACCTATTTCAGAAAAAACTACATAATTCAACGATCGTCTCTCCTAACCTATATTTTATATTACTTTTATGGAAAAAAAACTAAAAATATCATTTTATCTAAAATCATCACATCTTAAAATAGATCTGAGAAAATATTTAAAATACCTTTTTCCTCATTTTTGATGAAGTTTATTATACCATCAAAAGTTATGTACATTATAACATCCTGTCATAAACAATTTCAAACAAAGTCGTTGCCGTTTTCAGGATATTTTAACAGTTTTAGCTGTGATTGAATCCATCGAATCTCATATCGTCATAGTCAGTGAAGTGCACCATATCTTTATTTGCACAAACCCACTCACCTAACCAAACTTTGGAATAACACAGCAGGAGCCTTTGTACAACGTCGATTGGACCGCAAAAAATATATATATTATATTTTCCAATATTAGGTATCCTTTTCGCAATGTAAACAAAACATTTTTGAAATCACAAATTTACAAGGAGTAAATATCGAAATTCAAAATTTTCGGGTCTTTTTTATAGAGAGAGAGCGTGGCTGAGAAACAAGTAGCTCCTCTTGATTCAGGGTAAGTAGCAGAAGCTTCAATGATTGTGTATATGTATAGTATATGTAAATTTGTACCTATACTGTTAAAATGTCTGTATAAGGGTATTCGAAGAAGACCTTTCATTTCGGTGAAAATGGCCCATGGCGAGAGTTCAATAAATTTTTAAAGCCAACCCCTCTTGTCAGAATTATACGAGCAGGAGTATATTATTATTACAAAATGCCATAACCCTTCTATAGATACATTTCAAGGCGATATGTGGGAATCAGGGTCGAAATAGGTATAAATTGTTTTCTTAGGCGAATAGCAAAAAAGTTTCAACTAAGGATATCTAAGTGAAAAATTACATGGGTTTTAAAATAACATAGGTTACAAATATCCTGGGTAAAATATAACCTAGGTTTTAAAAAGAGATAAGTTGTTAAAATTTGACTGTGTTATTAAAAATAACTGGGCTTAAAAACAAAAAAGGTTGACAGATAGCCCGGGTTATAAAATAACTTGCTATAAAAATAACCTGATGAAAGCAACTTGTGTATAAAATCAACCTAGTTCATTCAATAACCAGGGTTATGAAATAAACTGGATTTGAGAACTATTATACTATTATATATATTTGAACTTCAGATTTAGATTTAAAAAAAAAATTGTTTAAATTTGACGTAAATTGTACCTTTGAGGGGTATAAGCTTCTAGTTATAGTAAAGTACATTCTTCTAATATATCTTGACCAAATTTGGTCAGAGCTATTTTATCCACTTTTATTATGGATAGGGATAGATTACTTCTAGAGCGTTTCTTTGTTCAGTCTCAGAGTTAGTGTTGTTTTCTGTATTTATATAGCAGATGATAGGTAGACAAAGACAAAGTACAAAAGTGTTGTCACGCCCTTAATTAAAAAAAAGTGTTTTGGAGGCTGACAATATAACAATAACATAATGTATTTACATCTTAACTTTATATTAACTATTTCAAATCTCATAGTGTGTCTTTTTACCTGTTATTATGCATAATTTTTGAGGTTAATGTTGTCAATTTACAAGCTTACACCACCGTTTTTAATAACAGTATATTTGTTGTTTTTTTTTACATACGAGTATAAACAAAAGTTACTGCTGTTTTGCTTAGCAGAAAAGTTAATACTTAAAATTCTCCATTTTATAATTGTTTTTCGGAGGAAATTTATCGTATGACTGTAACAGTTGAAACGTAACATTTGTTTCAAAAATAATAACTGCTATTCGAAACTCTCAAGCTAAGTTGTTAGACAACTTAGTTTGTTAGTTGAAAGTCTGACGCAATAAAATAGGTAAACTCTACTACTAAAATAGTGATTCTGCCACAACCAGACATCGTGATATAAGATTCGGTTACAGATATTGTAAGGCCAGTGCATCATCGTTTTGCTCGTACCACTGAAAATATTGCTGCTGTAGGTAAAAGTGTTGTCGAATAAAATTGTCACAGTGAGGAAGATGTGGTTCTTACTAAGTGTCTCAAAGCTTTTATCTTAAATTACGAGCTATTAAACGTTTATTATATTTTGAGTCCGATTTGTAGAATCGAAATTTTTGACATTTCTCGACTTTTCAAGGTCCCTAAAGTCGAAATAAAAGATTTTTAGAAAAATGTCTGTGAGTGCGTGTATACGTACGTTCGGTCACGACGTTTTTTCGTCGTTCATAGCTCAAGGACCAGAAGAGATATCGGTTTAAAATAAATTTTGTTATGTTTTTTTTTACCATAGCAGATTTTTTTCTACAAAATAAAAAACTAAAAAAATCATTACTTAAAATTGGCAAAAAATTGAATTTCGACGCAAAAATCTTTTCAAAAACTTGAGATTATGGCATTCAACTTATTTAATCTTATAAAAATATTGTTTCCCATATTAAGTAAAATTGTTCGAATAATCGAATTGGCAATTTTTGTACAAAAAATAAAAACTTGAAAGAAAATTCAACAATAGTTTTTAAAAATTGAATTTCGACTCAAATATCTTTTTAAAAACTTGAGATTATAAGAAATATTGTTTACAACATTCGGTAAAATTTTGAGAAAAATCAAATAAACAGTTTTTTTTTTTACCAAAAATATAAACTTAAAAGAAAATTTAACAAAAGTTTGTAAATATTGATTTTCGACACAAACATATTTTAAACAATTTTAGATTACAGCTTAAAACTAATTTTTACTTATTTGAAATATTGTTTTCAACATTCGGAAAAATTTTAAGATAAATCGAATTGACAATTTTTTTGCAAAAAATAAAACTATAAAAAACAATATTAAAACTTGGTAAAAATCTAATTTCGAGTCAAATAGCTTTTCAAAAATTAAAAATATTGTCTTCAAACTTTTTTATTCAGTAGTTTTTTGTATTAAAATCCAACTGTCCGTTTTTTCATAAAAAATTAAGATCTACAAAAAATAGTGCGCAAATTTTGTTAAAATTGATGTTTGGTTCAAGATATCTCTCAAATTTATTTAATCAATCCAATTTGTATTTGTTAATATAAGGTAAAAAACTGTTTTCGATTAAAAATCTATTTATCAAAACCAGATTTTCAAACTAAACTATTTCTTTATATGAAAACTATTGTTGGTTATTTTAAATTTTGTAAGAATAATTCAACTGACAACTTTTTTTTGCCCAACACTAAAACCTACAAAGTTCAAGCAAGACAAATCGACAGACGGGATGGAAAGTTATCAGTGTGGGTTTCATCCCAGCTTCTTTTTCAATTAACAATTACTTCAACAAAAGTTCTATTGAAGACGTAAATGTCTAAATCGCAATTATAGAGCATCAAAAACTTATTTACTTGAAATAATAGATTTGATTCATGAAGATCTTAAAAGTTATTGAATTTAATATATAAATAGTGAAGGAAGAAGACAATTTAAGAATGTCTTACTTTCTTACTTAAGGTGGCGCTATAGTCCGGGCGGACCTGGGCCTCAACCAGTAGTATACAGACGGGATCAAAAATCAAATGAAGAAAAATCTTTTGACATCAAAAATATCGGAGAGATCTTTTCCAACCATGATAGAAATCGCACGAACTTGCTTATGTATCATAAAAGTCTGTTGAAAATATTTCCGCATTTTAAAACTTAATGTATCCGCTGAAATACTGAGATTTACATTTCATTGTGTTCGTCCGCTTATGTCAATATCGTCAGCATTTTTAAGAGTAATCGTTTTAAGAACGATTTTATAAGAATCACATTACAGCGCATTACCTTGAAAAAAAAATGTATGAAATCAAAAAGTTGAGTAAAGAGATTTGTGAATTCTAAATAGTCACCTTTCAAAAACAGACAACTTTGGCAGATATGTCAAAACTAGACATTGATCATTGCTATAAATACAACCAATTTATCATGGACCAAAAGACCTCTTCATAATTCTTCCTAAGGATGCTTAGTGGGCCCTGAAAACATATAACTTGGTGATGTTTTACTTCAAGTGATCCGGGTCTGGGTTGTGATTTTGAAGTTTTTGGTGGTAGTGCATGCATAAAAATAAAAAATACTTTTTTGGTAAGACATATGAATACAAATGGATTCACTGAATGGACCTGATTGATTCTTATGGAGATATTTATGACCATTCTATTTGGGTTTGATGTGTTTTTTTTTTATGTTAGTATGTTCATTTGTAACCGCAGAGAAAATGTCCTTTGGATGGTGTGTTTTTTTGTTGTTGGTTATTTCTTTCTTCTCTAAGGCGGTCATGTGGAACAGAAAGAAAATATAGAAATTAAATTTGCATAGATTTCCCGTTGGTCGAGAATATTGCGTTGTAATAAAACACACAATGAATCCAATGAATCGGTGATAAGGGGGTGGATGGACCAAAATATGGTTTGACTTGGCTTCTGTGACCAGACCATATACATATCCTTGTTCATATGTGTGAAGAAGAAGTTCTGGAATAACTGTATAGTTGAGGTAGGTACATACATACATACATATGTGTGTTTATTTCATTTATTATTTGTAAAGAATAACAAATTTTATTTTCATTGCTCGCAAAAATAAAAACATCACAATCTCAATCCAATACCGAAATCTTCCTTCAACGCGTTGGCGGACGTTCAATTTGAATAAAATTCAATTTAAAATCAGAGTGTATAAATTGTAAGGATTTGGACACGGTCCATTGAATTCATACTTATAAGTTTACACATGTACATAAATATTTGTATATATGTTTAGGTATGTGCGTGTTGTTGGTTGGAGCTTATTTGGTATTTCCTTTTTCCATTTCTATTTTTATTATACTTCTTCGTATATTGAGCCTAAGGCTTTTTAAGATTCATACATTGAAATCGAACGTCTTTTGTTGCCATCATAAGAGGAGAAGAGAACTTGAATTGTTGTTCATTCAATGATTTATAAAGTTGAACAATTGCACGGAAACGGCACAGGAAGAACGTAGCAGGTTTATGTTAAATCCAGAAACGATAGGATTAGTTTAGTTAGAAAAAAATGCTAAATTAACAAAATGTAAAATGTGTCTAAAACATTCTATTGGCTCCACAAAGCTGCTTATAATACTTAAATTTGCACCAAAGTTAACACAGTTTAAGGTTGCTTTAAATTCTTATAGGTATAGTAAGAAAGATGTATACAAATGTATTTGAAATAAGAAAATGACCCATGTATGACAGTTCACAGCTCCTCAAACTTCCTTTTGTGACTTGATATTTTTAATCTACAAAATTGATTAAACTCACTGAAATTTTATGTCAAAGGCAGCATTCATACTTTAAATTGTGTATAGTTTTTTACCACGTAATATTTTCTAAAAATAATAAATGAAATAAAACTTAGAATTGAAGGAAAACCCTAATAGTTCATACTTGTTTTATGGGAATTTAATTCAAACATTATATGAAAAATGGCAAGAATTGCATCCGTAAAAAATTTTGAGCTCGAAATTTACATTACATTACGATTGTACGAACATACAAGAACGCTAATGTGAGAGGTGGCAGAATGTACGAATATATAAGAATATATACCTACTTTTCTGTAACACGTTCTGCGGATACGTTCCACAATGTCCACAAGATCCACAAGACAAAAGTCATAAAATTACTTTGTCATTCTAACACATAATTTAAGAATAATTGAACAAAGAAGTTGTGTCTTTTCTTTTGTCTTATATTAATTCATATACATACATACATATATGTATATAGCGATACAGAAATTTTCATTTTATACAATTCCGATTAAAATTTAATAATTGCTTACGCAAACAACGATGGAAAAGAAATTGAATAAAGTTTCCTGTTCTACATTGGTTCGATTGAGTTCAAAATTGGAAATGAAGGTTTTAAGCCGGTCCGCTTTAGGCGTTTTCAAATTTTGTTTCAAATGATGAAAAATAACACATTTATTGGACACATAAATCGAGAAAATCGAATTTTCTCAAAAACGACAGATGTTTGTTAAATTTTCTTTTAAAATTGAACCGACTTTAATTACTTCTTCTTAAGATGCTATAGGGTCACCTGTTTGGGGTAAATGTGCCAATAGCCATTTACTTTGATTACCAAGAACCCAAAATAAAATACTAAAAAGAGGCTGGGATGCGACCCACACTGATAACTTCCCATCCCGTCTGTCGATTTGTCTTGATTAAAAGTTTGTCTTTATGTACTCGTATCAATTTTTACCAAATTTGGATACTCTTTTTGTAGATTTTATTTTTTATATGAAAAAACGGACTGTTGGATTTTTATATAAAAATTACTGAATATCGAAAACAATATTTTCTGTGAAATAAAATAAATTTCAAGCCAATATTTTTAAGTTTTGAAAAGCTATTTGAGTCGAAAGTAAATTTTTACGAAGCTTTTTGTTTTTTTTTTTTGAGTTTTATTTTTTGTAAAAAAAAACTGTCAATTCGATTTTTTTTAAATTTTACCAACAATATTTCTTATGAGATAAAATTACTTTAAAGCCAATACTTAAAATTTTTAAAGAGATATTTGAGTCAAAAATCAATTTTAACCAACTTTCATGAATTTTTTTTAGGTTTTTATTTTTTGTAAAAAAAATGTCAATTCGATTTTTTTCAAACTTTAATTGAATGTTGACAGCAAGATTTTTTGAAAGATAAAAGTAAATTAAAGCCAATATCTCAAAGTTTTGAAAAGATATTTGAGTCGAAAATCAATTTTTACCAACTTTTATAAATTTTTTGTTTAGGTTTTTATTTTTTGTAAAAAAAACTGTCAATTCGATTTTTTTCAAACTTTAATTGTATGTTGACAACAAGATTTTTTGAAAGATAAAAGATAATTAAAGCCAATATCTCAAAGTTTTGAAAAGATATTTGAGTCGAAAATCAATTTTTACCAACTTTTATAAATTTTTTTTTAGGTTTTTATTTTATGTAAAAAAACTGTCAATTCGATTTTTTTAAAACTTTAACTGAATGTTGACAACAAGATTTTTTGAAAGATAAAAGTAAATAAAAGCCAATATCTCAAAGTTTTGAAAAGATATTTGAGTCGAAAATCAATTTTTACCAACTTTTATAAATTTTTTGTTTAGGTTTTTATTTTTTGTAAAAAAAACTGTCAATTCGATTTTTTTCAAACTTTAATTGTATGTTGACAACAAAATTATTTGAAAGATAAAAGTAAATTAAAGCCAATATCTCAAAGTTTTGAAAAGATATTCGAGTCGAAAATCAATTTTTACCAACTTTTATAAATTTTTTTTTTAGGTTTTTATTTTTTGTAAAAAAAACTGTCAATTCGATTTTTCTCAAAATTTTTCAGAATGTTGAAAACAATATTTCTTATAAGATAAAATAAAATTGAAGCCTTAATTTCAAGTTTTTGAAAAGATATTTAAATCGATATTCAATTTTTACGAACTTTGAGTAATGTTTTTTTTTAGATTTTTATTTTTTATAAAAAAACTGTCAATTAGATTTTTCTCAAAATTTCATCATATGTCAAAAACATTATTTTTCGTTGCACAAAATTGTTTTAGAGATAAAATCATATTTCAGTCGTAAAATTTTGGAGGTGACAAATTTTTTTTTTCAGTTTTATTGATTTAAAAAAAAAACCGTTATATTGATTTTTTTCAAAAAATATACCTGTTTGGTATTACGTTACAATCTATTATATAAAATTTAATTCAAGTCTCTAGCGTTTTTGGTTCGTAAGATATTTAGGGTTAACCAAAATTTTCACCATTTTTTCAAACTGCTATAGTAAAAAAACCACCCACGCAATTTTCTTGAGAGCCCTTTCTGCATCTTTCTGCCTTATTATCTGTATAACAAAATTTATTTGAAGTCGATATCTCTTCTGGTTCTTGAGCTATGGACAACGAAAAAAACGTCGCGAACGTACGGACGTACGGACGTACGGACGTACGGACGTACGGACGTACAAACGTACGTACACACGCACGCACAGACATCTTTCTAAAAATCTTTTATTTCGACTCTAGGGACCTTGAAACGTCGAGAAATGTCAAAATTTTCAATTTGACAAATCGGACCCATTACAATAACTTCCTATGGGAAGTTAAAAATGATGTTAAATCTGCCATGGCACTATTCTAGGGAAGATCTCCACTTACTCGCCAAAATTGAAAAGTTTCATTTAGAATAAGTTACTTGTTTGAGCGATATAATGCATCTTGCAGACTATCGGAAAACCACCTTATCTCAAATTTGGCTATTTAGAAATAAAAAAAACACAAACAAAATTTAAAAAAAACACGAAACTTTAAAAAAAAAATGTAAAAATAAAAACTTAAAAAAATGGTTAAAGCTTTAATTTGGTACTTATTTATTTATTTATTTATTTATGTATATATTTATTTATTTCTGTCTTTCTTTCTTTATTTATTTATTTTTGTTTCTTATCATATTTACTTTTTCTGTTTTTATTGTTTTTATTTATTTATATGTTTATACATTTGTTTATTTGTTTATTGTTTTAATTATTATTGTAATTATTAACTTTTTTAAAATTTTAATTTATTTATTTATTTATGTATTTATTTATTTTTGGTTGTTAACATATTTACTTTTTCTATTTTGATTGTATTTATTTATTTACTTGTAAGGCATTTTTGAGATTAGCGTTTTTCGATGCTTCCCAGCCTCCTATTCTCTCCAATCTTGGATAACCATGTTTATTGACAATTTGAAGAAGGTATTTTTTTTAGCCTTTTCCTTCGATTTGTTAGTTACGTTAAACTGTGATAATTTTATATAAAATTGTTATTTTTTTCAGAAGTAAAGTAGGGTTATGATAAATCTCTGTAAATTGTGCAATATAATTATAAGAAAAAATGTAAATAATTACTGCTACAATAAAATAATAAAAAAAAACTTCTTCTTAAGAAGCTTTTATATTGTTTTAATAATTTTTTTTTTTTTAATAAATGCCCCTTGGTATATAAGAAATAGCGATCTACATCGTGACCTTCAAATTGAAATGGTTACAGAAGTGGTTAAGAAACACGCTGTATCACACAATCAGCGACTGCAAAGTCATACTGACTCTGAAATGGAGACCATATTAAATGTACGAGACAATGTTCGGAGATTAAGAAGAACCAAGCCTCATGAGCCGATGAGCTAAAAGCTACGGGAAAGTGTTATAACCTTAAACTTCCCCCAATGCAATTTAAAAATTAAGAAATAAAAATCATTAGTCGATCTTTCATAGATTGTTCCTGATTCACCGGTGGTTTTAGTGCGGTAAGAGTCCCACACTACTCGGTACCGCTTCTTACCGAGTGTCTTTTGAAGATTTCCATCGGATAAAAAAAAAAGAAAATAATTTTTGATGGTGAAAAATGTTATTTATTTATTCGACATCTCAGAAAGGAGTCATCATTCTCTAAGGAAATTCAGATGTAAAAAACCAAAACTGTCCAAATAAGTGCGTTCAAAACCACCTTCTTATTATCGATGGTCAAAGCCAAGTGATGATCTAACATTATATTCGACCACTTTTTGCAGCAATTTGGGTCGTATGTCATCAATAAGCATCTGAATATTCCCTTTTAAGGCACAAATCGTCTTGAACTTTCACATTGATTGTAACATCATTGCCGGCTTTTTTTTGAAGAAATACTTACTAATAACTTTTTCTGCCAATAGAGAAAACCAAATAGACTTCCAAACGAGCTAAAGCGTCTTAAAAATCATCTTCATCGAATAAAAAAAATTGGATCATACAATCTTGAATTCTATTTCAGTGAATTTGATTTAAGTGAAACAGAACATTTTTATGACAGAGTTGCCATACTAACTCTTAATATTTTATGTTTGTTTGAAAATGTCAATAAATGTCATAGCAAGTTTCATACATTTTTTTAAAATAAATTATAGATCTGTACAGATTTTGAACACTTTTTTGTTTATACAAACAAATTGTAAGACATTCTGTTTTTGATTCTAAAATTATAAACAAAAAATAGGCTGGGATGCCACCCACCCTAATAGCTTCTAATTCAAGCCCGGTTGTCTATTTGTATGCTATTGTAGGATTCCGTGTTTTGTAAAACAAATTTTCAAAATAAAATTAACTAAAGTTAGAAACAATATTTATAAAATATGCTTGGATCTAAAAACTGTTTTTGTTAACGAGCTTTTAGTATAAACCCGATTTTTACCAATTTTAATAGCATTTTTAAAAGTTTATATTTCTTATACAAGAAAATTCGGATTGGATTTTTCTAAGACCATTTACCAACGTTAACAACAAAATTAAGCACAGAATAAAATAGTTTTGAAGTGAAAACCTTTACCTACCTTCATCTATTCATATTCACGAGATATCGAGAACCGAATATCAATTGTTTTAAATGTTTGTGTAATGTATTATATAGATTTAATTTGTATGAAAGAACTGACTTTTTGATTTTTATTAAAAATTTACTAAATGTTGAAATCAATATTTTTTTATGATGAAATCAGTTTAAAGTCAATGCTTTTTATTTTTGCCAAGAGTCAAAAATAATGTATTGCCAAATTCAAGTAAAAAAAATGAATTTTTGATGCGATCCACAGATAAAATTAGTTTGAATCCAATATCTCAAAATTTGAAAAGATATTTCTGTCGAAAATCAATTTTTACCAACTTTTATTAATTTTTTAGTGTAGGTTTTATTTTATTTTTTGTTAAAAAACTGTCAATTCGATCATCCGATGTTTAAAACGTTATTTTTCAAAATCGATTTGGAGATAAAATCATTTTGTATACGTTCCATTTTCGAAGTGACAAATTTTTTTCTCAGTTTTTGATTTATAAAAAAACCGTTAATTGATTTTTTTTTCAAAAAATATACTTGTTTGATATCACTTAACAATATCTATATAAAGTTTAATTCAAATCTCTAGAGTTTTTGGTTCGTTAGATACTTAGGGTTAACCAAAATGTTCACTTTTTTTTTTAACTGCTACGGTAAAAAAAAAACCTGAGAAATTTTCTTGAGAGCAATTTATGCATTTTATTTGTATAAAAACATTTATTTCAAGTCGATATCTCATCTGATTCTGAAGCTATGGACGACGACAAAACGTCGCGAACATACGAACGTACGTACACACGCGCGCACAGACATCTTTCAACAAATCTTTTATTTCGACTCTAGGGACCTTGAAACGTCGAGAAATGTCAAAAATTTCAATTTGATAAATCGGACCCTTTACAATAACTTCCTATGGGAAGTTAAAAACAACGATATTTCGAGAAATGTCAACATCTTCAATTCAGCAAATCAGTCCGATTACAATAACTTCATATGAAAGAACACATTTTCAAGCAATTATTTTGAAAGTCTCAAGACCGTTTGATCCCATGTTGTGACGTCTCTACACAGGCTTGTGAATTGTTATGCAGATGCAGATGAGCTCATTTGGGCTGCTCCACAGAAAAATTATCGTCTTCGGCGCTCACTACACTTGAATAAAAGTGGTGCGAAGCCATGCCATTGTTGCTCGAACTACAGACTTTGCTGGGGAATCATGCCGAAAAAATATTTTATGCAAATTTTGGTTTCCATACTTGTGACAATTGACAGCTGTTTAAAAAGCAACTCCGATAAAATTAATGTCAGATTGAAAACTACGCGTTTTTGAATTTGGACTATAGGTATATCCAGGTGCCGCACTCCGCACACGACCTAAAGTTTCAATAAGTAAAAAGATGTAGGTATTCCACAGGCTTTCGATACGCTACCTTTTGTTTATTTACTCGAATGAATATTTCATACAAATTGGGAGTCATAATTTGTATGAATTGCAACCTTGCAACTCAACCGTGCATTTAATTTTGTTTTCGTGAAACAAATTCATTTAATTTGCTTTCGTTTATCCGTGCTGAAAATGAAACCTTGAAACCAAATATTTTCTTGGTGTTAGCACCTTCCTGGCATTTTTAAAACACTGTAAGAAAAAAATTTATTGAAGAAAGCATCCTATCCGAAAAGGATAGTGCTCCATGAACAGAAAACCGCATTAAAAATGTATTTAGCTTCTTTAATTAGTTTCTCTTCATACAGCCTTAATATCCACGACACCAACTTCAAGGACTAACACATTAATTCGATGTGCTAGTGCCTTACCCATGCCCATGCCCCTGTACAGCCACTGTTATATAAATTTCGACTCCTGCAGCCAAGCAAGGCAATGCTTGGAAATTACTTTGACCAAATGCTATATAGTCGGTAGGTCTGATATAACTTTAGGCCAAAGGCGAAATTCATTTAGATTGCTCTTTTGTTCGAGACGAGCAGAACGGAACCAGTTTTTATTAAGATTAGCCGCACTTTCTTAACCCTTATATCCCTTTTTATGCTATGTAACAACTATATGTATCTTTTGGATACCCCTAACAAGCCTTTGTAACATTTTGCTTTGTTTTAAGCGACAAAGCGCCAACAACCAACATCCACCAACCATTGCTGGAAAAGGGACGATAGCATTTATATTTTTTTGATTGCATCATCAACATGAGCGCCTTTTGGTGCTGAAAAATTATTTTTGTTCTTATTACATTTTTTTCAACTCCTAATATAACCTCGCTCATGGCCATTTATTAATTTTTTCTTTCGTTTTAAGAAGATAACAGTCACCATTTTAAGTAGAGAGCTCATCAATATTTGAAAAAAAAAATTCTTTTAAAAACGCTGGAATTTTTTTCTATGCGAGTTAATTTTCAATATGAATCCCAAACTCACACTCTGTGAACAGGGGTACTCGCTTTTGTAATTAGTATAGCAGCAACTATTTTGGAAAATATGTTTCTGCATGAGTACCTGCAAGATGATAAGAATTTCATCAATTCGAAAGCGTAATTAACAATGAATCAGCAAAGTCACCCGGCAAGGATTGCACAGTCAGTCACACTTAAAAGGATGATTTGAAAAAAGCTCAAAAATTGACGCTACCTCTGACGCTGAAGCCATTGCCATCCGCCCTTTTCAAATGAACACTCTCTAGATTTCTTTGAGATACAAGTACGTACAACAGCTAAAACCTGCCCTTCCTCTTGAAGCAGGATTCGAAGAACGATGGAAAACTGTTTCATTATATCAGCATAGCACGAAGACTAAAGGCACAGATTGTCTTGGGTGGTGGTGGAATAATTTTTAAAAAAGGTCTCAGATGGAATCGTGACATGAAGTTTTCGTCGATTGTAAATCCTGGCATTTTTCATCATTTATCATTTTGTGTTTGCTTTGACGAAATGAATACACGACGAAGGATGAATATTTTGCTCTTTACAAGGAGTCTAAACGAATTACCCAAGGATTACCACTTTTAAGATGTGTTTTAACCGATATGACAGTGTGTTGTTGTGTTTGAACACAAAAGTCATTTGATTTTAGGGATTTTCATTTGAAGATCGAAAAGAGCAATCTCATACTGATTGCTTGTTTGTGGCCACGCAGGTGGAAGAAAATTATGTATCAGTGATTTGTTATTAAGAATAAAATTTAATGACACTTTGAAATATGTACGGAATATATTTAAGAACGAAGAAATTTTCGTGGGGTTTTCGAGATATTTTGATTTTGAAATATATAGTTTTAAGTTTTTGGGATATAAAATGTTTTGTTTGAAGAATTGAGAATTTAAGTATTGCATTGAATTTGGCACTTAATATGTTTGTTAACTCTCCGTTAATAGAAAATTAAAAACTTTTTAAAGTTTCAAGGGTCATTCAAAATCAATTTTTTATACGGCTATTATGCAAAATAGGTTAGA
The DNA here is from genome assembly GCF_945859685.1 of Eupeodes corollae. NCBI lineage: Eukaryota > Metazoa > Arthropoda > Insecta > Diptera > Syrphidae > Eupeodes > Eupeodes corollae. The sequence continues at coordinate 77,591,345 of NC_079148.1, forward strand.
ATTTTTGCGTGTTAAGTTAAGAAAAATAAAATGGCTGAAATGGTAAAAACTGTCCTCAAGCAAAATGTAAGCTTTGAATGCATTAGAAAAGTAATAAGAAAATATGAATTTAATGGCAGGGTAGCACAGAAAAAAAAGCTTATATCACATATGGTCAATTGAAAAAAGGGTTTCGTATTTTTGAAAGAGATGTCAAATTATGGCGGTAGAGTTTTTGAAGAACGTTATTTAAGTTTCGATGAAAGTTAGTCAATTTATTTGGATCTAATGGTCCTCAGAGAAATACTCAATGGAATAATAAGCCAGGAAAACACATTTTTATTTTACCAGGACTATTATCTTGGAAGAAAGTTTTATGCCACCACATTTTTCCACAGAGTTGCCATACCGAGTTTTTAAAATTGTTTGTTTGTTTGAAAATGCCAATAAGTTTCATAATTTTTTTTGAATAAATTATAGAAAGTAGGTTTAAAGTCTGTAGAGATTTTGTACCCTTTTTTGATTCTAAAATTACAGACCCACCTACTAGTATTTCATCCGTTTTATGCCATCACTTTTTTCAAAACAATTTCGAAAGGTTAAGGTGTCCAAATAGGAATACGAATAAATGATTTAATTTGAATGAATTTTGTAAAATTGTATTGCAAAAAACTTTTGCTTTTTAAGAAGTGAATATTAAATGTTTAAAACATATTAAAAAAGCATTTAAATAGTTTTTAAAAGATAAAGGAAATACCTATCATTTGAACCGAAAATCATTTTCCTGGATTCAATCTTTACGAGGTGTGATCAATGGTGACTTTTTATTTTTATAAAAAAATATTCATTTATTTATCCACAATTATGTTTTGCACTTGTGCCAGCGCTTTTTCCAGTCGTCAAAACACTTCGTATTGCCTTGAGCTCCTTCAGCGATGCAGCCTTAGTCTCTTAAATGGTGATAAATATTCGTCCTTTCATGGGCCTTTTCAATTTCGGGAAGAGAAAAAAGTCCGCAGGGGGCCAAGTCTGGGGAATACGGTAGCTGAGGCATGATGAAAGAACTGTTTTAGTTCAAAAATCTACTCACTTATAAGACTTGTGTGCAAAATGCATGCATTTTGTTGCCATATTCCAGTCGTTTTTTATTCTTATTGGTTCACGCAAAAACATTATTGAACATCCTTATTAAGGATGTATGTATGTAAAAGCATTCAAGAAAATCAAAGAAAATATTCAGACAAAAATTAATGTTTTCTAAAACAACATAAAGAAAAAAGAAAATCTTGTTGCTTTTACTCTTTAAAAATAAAGTTTGAGCAACGTGGTCTGACAATTTATACTTTCCGTATTAAAATAGCGCTACAGTCCGGAGCCTACATGCGTCTCAAGTCAGATCGGTCGGTCCCTAGCTAGATGTCTCCAATTTCGCACTCCAAATTGGTTGAAACATGTTTTAAGCCAAGGTCGTATTTTACTGCACCAACCCTCAGAATTGGATTTAAACACTTTAGAGCTTAAGCGATGATGTCCATTTACTCTACATGACCCAGCAATTTAAGTCGTTGGATTTTATTCTTTTGACCAGATCAGTGTGGCTGATGTTCACTGTACAGCCCGTTCAGTTCGTCTTCCAATCCCTTACTCCACTTTCTATCCATGTAGCCGGCAACAAAAAACACCCGAACAAAGTTCCCCCGAAGCATCCCCATTTTGTCCAAGCGTCAGCGCCATGGAAACCGGAATGATTGCAGGTGTTATTTCTCCGTTGGATTTCAGTGGATTTGAAATTTCTAAGTTTTTGCAAGTCCTGCCGTAATTTGAATATTTGGTCAATGGAGGGCTTTCCTGGTTTAAACCCACACTGATAAGGACTTATCAGGCCCTTGACGATCGGATTTAGAGATTCGCACTGTAGAAAGGATCTTATACGCGAAGACTGATGCCTCTGGAAGTTGGTACAGTTTAGAGGTCTACTATCTTGAGCATTGATCGATTAATGGGACATGCTTTCTTCCGACCATATTTTGCAGGTGCAAGTTGTTGCATGTGTCTTACCAACTCATCGCCTGCTGTTTTGAATAATGCGGCAGCGATACCCTCAGATCCAACAATATGTCTCATTGACGGTGATTTTGTGATTTAGGGCTGGCAACAACACGTTCCTACACACGAAGGGAGCCTGTATACGTTTGTACTGACATTTGCCAAGAGCTAAATCGTTCTCATCAGTCTTTTCGGGTTTATATTTTTCTTCTAGATAGAAGAACAAACGCAAAAATGTGTTGTGTTAATGCTTCTTTGATTAGTAAAATAAAACAAAATACAAACTTATACAAGCTTTAGAATCAATTAGACTTGTAAAAATTAAAACGTTTTTTTTTTCAAATTTGACTATCAATAAAACACGACGTAAGCTATTGGAATTTATTGGAGAATCGCTACGAAATGTTTAAATGTTTAATTGTTGGTTCTAGCACTTGTCTGTGACATAACATATTGTATGCTTGTCTTACTCCCTTTCAGGATGGCAAACACTGTCGATTTCTATTGAAGGATGACAATGTTCGGTGTAATATTTGAAACTATATAGTATACAAAATTTAACAAAAATGTTTTAATGCAAATCTCTAAACCAATAATTGACAGAGTTCTTATTTAAAAATATTCAATTCAACATTTTAAAGAAGTCGATTTTAAAAACGTAAAAAGCTAATCTTAATCTTAATAATATATAGGTATATAATTCTTCTGTGAGTGTGTATGTCACTGAACTTCTCTTAAACGACTGGACCGATTTTGATGAAATTTTTTGTGTGTGTTCAAGGGGATCTGAGAATGGTTTAGATTCACAATTTTGTCCGCTGGACAATGTTTTTTTAATTAATTTTTAATTTATTAGTAGTTGTTGAGTTTGGAATGTTTTACATTGGATCGAATATATTCAAGATGAAATGACTTACGTACGTGCATACGGCCGACCTGATCTTTTTATCACATTTACGTATTTTAATTTGGTTGGTGGATAAAATACGCGCAGAAGAAATTGACAAAATTATTTCAACGGAAATTCCAGATCCGAATGTTGATCCAGAATTGTTTAACATTGGTACTACAAATATGATCCATGGTCAATGTGGCACTCTAAACATGATGTCGCCATATATGGATAATGAAAAATGTACAAAACGTTTTCCAAGACCATGTGAATCTGATACTATCACCAATATGGACGGTTATCCATCTTATCGACGTAGACAATGGTGGTCAATCATATGAATTGCGTCTGTCAAATGGTGTGATAGTAGATATTGATAATCGCTGGGTAGTTCCATATTCGCCATTGCTTGCTTGATATGGTTGAACACAGCATTATTCTCGATAAACTTTACAGTGCAGGTTTTAGAGGAAAAACTTTTGAATGGCTTCAATCCTATTTGATAGAAAGGGAACAAAAAGTTGTTGTAAATGGGACCTATAGCGATTCCCGTTATTTAAAAAATGGTGTTCCACAAGGATCTGTCCTTGGTCCGTTATTTTTCCTAATTTATATAAACTCAATATTCGAGTTAAAACTTAATGGATCATCTACTGCTTTTGCAGATGATATAGCCTTCACTTATCAATTTAGCACGTTATTTGATTGTATAACGAAAATTGAAGTAGATCTAGAAACACTAAGGACATGGTTTACTGCTCATAAGCTTATCATCAGCGAAAAAACAAAACTGGTGACCTTCAAAGTATCTGGAAATAGTCTTCCTGATTACAACCTATACTTTCATGCCCATAACTGCAAAAAATTTTGTCTACCTATTCACAAGTGTAGTAGGAGCAATTTTAATCCTAGATTTCAATGCTCCAATAGTTGTTTTAAAATCGAATCAGTATTGCATTTTAAATATTTAGGGGTTTTAATTGATTCAAATTTGAACTGGAAGGAACATACTCGCACTTTAAAATCGCATTTGATGTTGGTTTTTCGGAAAATGTATCTTAAAAAACCATTTTGCTCAAAAAATGTATTAAAATGTATTTATAACGGTCTTGCACAGTCAAAACTTTAATATGGTATAACCAGTTGGGTTGGGTGCTATGCTAATAATTTTAGACCTCTATTGATAGCACAAAAACACTTGATAAGAATTATTTCTAACAAAAATCGATTAGCTTCAAGTTGGCCCCTATACAAGGAATTGCAAATTCTACCAATGAGACATCTCTATGTTTTTAAAGTACTCAAAGAATTTTTTAAACAAAGTGGCAACATCCCCAGTAGAAACTCAGAAATTTATGATCTACGCACAAACAGCTTGCACCTTATGAATGAACCTTTCACTCGTAGAACACATTTTTCACTTTTTTACATTGCTACAGCACCTAAATTTTTCAATAAACTGCCTATTTTTATCAGAAACACTACCCGGTTGAGTTCTTTTTTGAAAAAAGTCAAGGACTGGCTATTCACTGTTGAAACTGAGCATATTGAATCCATTTTAAGAATCCCAAATTAATTATCAGCACAAAATAACAATAATTAATTTACCTTTTGAAATTGTTAAGTTAGTTTTTTTCTATTTTCTTCCTACGTTTTTTGATTTTTTCTTCATTTTTATCTTTCTTCTTCATTTTTATCTTTTAATTCTATTTTTGTATCTTAAATTAAATAATTGTACAATGATAAAAATATTGTGTTCATTTATTATAATTATAATAACGAATTTACTTTGTATTGATTGTCACCCCACATCAGACCTTTATTGAAATTATTTATTGAAACGTGTCATTCAACACTAACTTAATAAGTTAAAGAATGATTACTATTTTTTACTTCATTCAATTTAATTTAATTAGTATAATTGTATCTAGCTTTAAGTAATTTATATGAATGAATAAAAAACAAAATGAAATGAAAAAATGAAAAATGCTGTACAAAACCTACAAAGCGCACATAAACGTTGAACAATGTAGTTCGGTGAAATCTATCAAATACATTTGTAAGTATTATCACAAGGGTAGTGATAAAGCTATATTTGCTGTTCAAAATGTTAACGACAATGACGAAATAACACGTTATAAAATGGGTCGATACATAAGTAGCAACGAAGCTATTTGGCGCATTTTTACGTTCCCTATACATGAAAGGGATCCTGCTGTTATACATTTGGCTGTGCATCTTGAAAACGGACAGCTTGTTTACTTTACAGAAGAAATTGCACTACAACAGGCTTTGACAGCTCCAAAAACAACTCTTACTCAATTTTGTAACCTTTGTAGTCGACAAGACGCTGTTGGTCAATTCGCAAGGACGTTGATGTACACTGATGTTCCTAAATTTTTTACATGGAATAAACAATCAAAGAATTGGGAACCGCGTAAACGAGGCATTCCAGTACAAGGATTCGCTGATATATTTATGACAAAAACTTTAGGTTGATTATATACAGTTCATCCTAAGCAACGCGAATGTTTTTTTTTGCATTTATTACTGGTTAACGTCCCTGGACCGACTTCCTTCCAATATTTGCGAAAAGTCAATGGTACTTCATACGACTCTTTCCTCGATGCGTGTCGTGAGTTACATTTATTAGAGGATGATAACCATTGGGATCTCACACTTGCAGATGCAGCACTGAGCTCATCTCCACAACAAATTCGTCGATTATTTTTAATAATATTGACAACGTGTTTTCCGTATGATGCATCTGCTCTGTGGAACAAATATAAAGACTCAATGAGTGAGGATATTTTGATTGTTACTGCTGAACTACGAAATGTATACATGATCAAATTAACGTTTCAATTGCAGCACAACAAGGTGGATTCTTTTTTTTAGACGCTCCAGATGGCACTGGTAAAACATTTCTTATCGCACCATTGCATTGCATCAGGCATTGCAGCATACTTGATGGTAAACGGACTGCGCATTCAGCACTAAAATTACCTTTGAACATTCATACAAATCCCGAAGCAATGTGTAACATAAAGAAGCATTCAGGCATGGCTGAAGTTTTGAGAAAATGTAAAATTATTATCTGGGATGAATGCACAATGGCCCACAAGCATTCGCTTGAAGCTATCGACAGGTCCCTGAAAGATATCAAAAATAATGCTCGGCTTTTCGGTGGTGCTCTACTGCTGCTGTCTGGTGATTTCAGACAAACATTAGCAGTCATTCTACTCGCGACATATGCAGACGAAATAAACGCATGTTTGAAAGAATCTTATCTATGGCCAAGTGTCACTAAATTATGAATTGCTATTAATATGCGCGTTCGACTTCAAAATGATTCATTAGCGTCAGGATTCTCTGAACAATTGTTAGACATTGGCAACGGTAAAATTCAATTGTATGAAGATACACAATATATTCGACTTCCAGAGAATTTTTGCAACATGGTGGCTACCAAAGATGAGTTAATAACAAGTACGAGTATCTTTCCAGATTTAAGACATAATTATACTAGTCATGAATGGCTGCGAGAGCGAGTTATTTTAGCCGCAAAAAATTAAGATGTTGACGCCATCAATTTTAAAATACAACAGTCATTGCCTGGTGATGAAATTACATTTAAATCGATTGACACTGTTGTTGTTCCTGACGAAGTTGTCAACTATCCTGTAGAGTTTCTAAATTCACTAGATTTACCTGGAATGCCACCACATAATTTGCGACTGAAAATTGGCTCACCTATAATTTTGCTTTGAAATTTAAATGCCCCAAAATTGTGTAATGGCGCGCGATTAGTTGTAAAAAAAATCATGGGCAACAGTCTTGAAGCCACTATTTTGAGTGGAAAATTTCAAGGTGAAGTTGTACTTTTACCATGGATCCCAATGATTCCTTCAGATTCGCCTATACCATTCAAACGTTTACAATTTCCAATCCGCTTGGCATATGCTATGACTATAAATAAGTCACAAGGCCAAACACTGACAATTTGTGGCTTAGATTTAGAAAACCCATGTTTCTCTCACGGCCAATTATATGTTGAGTGTTTCAGAGTTGGAAAACCATCGAATTTATTTATTTATATACCTCAGGGTTTAACCAAAAATATTGTACATCCAATGGCATTAGATAAATTAAGTTTTTGTAAATAAAAAAATATATTTTTTAAATAAAATAGTTTGAGTGTAAGCTTTTTTACCTTTAATTAAAACAAGTTGAAGATTTCGTTACACATACTCTCACGCTATCGATTAGTCTAATTGTAATAAATTTACATGTAATGACGTTAGATATTGTCATAACATTCGAATTAGAATTTTCATCAAAATGGTCCAGAATGTTTTAGCTTATTAAAAAAAGTTTGAAATTTTCAAATTAAAGACGTGTAGACAGGACAACGTCTGTCGGGTCCGCTAGTATAATATATTTTTCATAAATATATTTTTTTCCTTGTCATTGAGAAAGTTATAAACGCTTGAACTTCGACAACGATCAAGCGATGCAATGATGTTACGCCGATTTTGTTTGAGTACGAGAAATGATTTAGTTATACGGGACTAAAGCCAAGAATGATACAAAGACGGGACTGAAATATTTTGTCTTTGACGAGACCAAGACGTGACTAGAAGAATTCGTTTGGTGTCCATCTTTACTGTGAATATTTCTTTAAAAATAAGTAATTTCACTTAGCCGACAAAATTTTGTTACCTAAATAGGTATTATAATATAAATATATTGATTGAGATGTCCTAAATTAAAATCTTGTTTTTAAATTTGTTTATCAAATTGGGTTTGTAAATTGTATTATGATTTTGGTAAGTACAAATAATTCTCTTCTAGACACAAATTAAATCATTTTAGTTTCTGGAAATTCTCATTTGTTTTGAGTGTTTTTTTGATTCTGTGTGAATTTTTAAGTAAACCTTGTATATGACACTTTCATAGTTTTGAAAAATAAGTTTCGGACTGATTTCGAATACAAACTTTTATTTTAACTAGATGTGCGTTTCTTTCAGACTTGTGTAAGTTGAAATCTTATGAAGGTTTTTTTAATATTATATGTAATAATATAATTGTAATATTATAAGAATATATCAAAAACTTGACGTGATACATATATTTTGAATTAGGATTTGTATCCAAGCCTTTAAAAACCATTGGGAAAGTTCACAAACTTATTGACAGGAAAAAACCCTGCCGAAAAGTGTTTTTAGTGATCCGTAGATGAGACATTCCTGAAATTTTCGTATTCACGTTTTGGTATTAAAACTAATAAAATGATAGTTCATTGGGCTCGTTTGAAAAAAAAAAAACACTTCTAATGATAATTAGAGAATTTTCAACTTTTAAAGCGGTTAGGTAGATCTGACATATTCGACGGTACTTTTTCATGATAGGAGATACTCTTCGAGATTTGTCGCCTATGTTCAAAATGCTACAAACAATGTTGAATCTATTTCAGTTTTCCATCATGTGAAAGCACATGTGAATATTTTTTGAAGCATACCTATCGTTTTTCAAGGCACGAGTAAAGAGACATCAGAAAAAACTTTCGTGTTTTGAAAAATTTTCCCATCTGCCATGTCACCTTAACCGCAGCCCTTCCCCATTCCACCAACGATGGCAATCAAGGATATCACTATCGTGCACGTATATCAACCAAGGTACGAGTATACCCATCGTGTGTAATGCAGCAAATGTAAACAAATGTCGTCGCGAGTTCACACAAATTGAAATTCCCAGAGTTTTCCAAAAACAAAAAATGAGAACGAAGACACTGTGAGAGTTAAGGGTAACAGAAAAAAGGAAAAAAAATAGAAGAAAAAAGAAACAAGTGGAAAATATATAAATGAACCTATAATCCTATATGTACTCGTATATCCATAGAAAACCCCAAACAAAGTACCTCTACATCCTTCATGGGATCAACGACGACGAACAACGGTAGAAATGCAATAAAAATTTGAGCTTTTTTCTTGTTTTTCGGTATCCTCTTCCCCATCTTTTATCGTTTTGGAGATTATATGGGAAGAGAGAAAAAGGAGTGGAGCAAGGAGCGCATTGCTGCTATATATGGTATGTATCATCCTGTGCGGTGCCCAGAAAATTTCCCAATGGAAATGGGAAAAATATGTAATTTTCATTCTTTTTTTTGTTGCCCATTCCTTCTTTCTCCCAAGAGTTATGTACACATTTTTCTCTGGTTGCTGGGGCTTTTCTTTTTTCGTTCTTTTTTTTGTTTGGTTTTTCTTGTTATATTCCTTGATTCCAATGAAATCGGAAGGTTTGAGACGAAAGGACCCGCCTTCTTCCGTTGGTTCACCTATCGCGTCGACTCGATTCCTTTTTTTCTTTCTTGCTGCTTGTATTTTGCTTTCTTCTTCTGCTTAGTGCAGGACATTCATACATAAGAACATAGGACATTCGTAACGGAGGAGATCTGAAGCATTTGAGTGCACACAGAGTACCTACAATCATTGTTCCATGTCCTATTTTAGGTGGGTCTGGGTATCCAACTCCAACTGCTGTACGACAACGACAATAGTGCATTTTTAGGAGAATGTTCCTCTTTCTATTTTCTGGTTAAATCGTGGCATCTGGCATGTCCTTTCCAATTAATGCTCGGGCGTTTAAATAATTGTCCTCAAACATAAAAATAAAATAACATAAAATAAAAACTGAAATAAGACTCGGAAAACAAGAATTTCACAATAAAATGTTTTTACATTGACTTCAACCCAATTACCATTGTTTTTATGCTCGAGTCGAGATAAAAGGACTATACGCTAGTTAAAACGAGCTCCGTGTTCTGTTTTTTGATGCACTTTATATTTTAACTTTTTGTCGGTTGGGGCTTGAAAGCCACTTTGAGTTTTTTGTGTTGCACCTATACAAATGTTGGTTCCTCTACAATTACCTCCCTTACCTTTTTATTTTAAAAAATGGATAAGCACGAGTTCTGATTGACCGCTTGTTAAAACTTACATAAAAGTCATTTTTAAATCGAAAAATTTAGACTTTGGGCGTTCTTACAATGAAAACAATATTTAAGCAAATTACGACTTTTCTGTTTACATTCCATCGTACGTCCACTGGTGTTGACATCGCTAAAAACTGACAAATGTAGTACATTTTTCGATTTGTAGACATGTTGCATTTAAAATTTAGGGTACAAATTTGGATTATTAATAAAGGCTTATAAATATCATACAAACATGAGGAAACAATTGAATCTATTAGAATTGAGTTGAGGACTTCTTCCTGCAGGGTTAAAAGGCTACTTGACTGTATAATATTGAATTTATATGGACTATGTAGATTTCGTGTTGTCAAATTTTCGCAAAACAAAACAAAAATGCTTACTTAACGTTTTGTAAAACAAATTTCATTATTCGATGAAGACCGAAATCATTTGATTGGACGCTTTCTTTCGCCATAGTTAATTCTAGTTTAAATAGAAGGCAATTTAATTTGTCTCCTTATATTTATTTGTAAGTAAATTTGTTGCTGCAACTAAAGTTTATGCAATATATAGATGACAATGTCACTGCCCTATAGATTAATTTAATATCTAAACAAAGCTTTGTGTATCGTCTATGTTTAGCAATAATATTTTTGAACTTGAGTCTCAAGAAGTTCAACCTTATTATTCCAGGGAGAACAGCGAAGATAGAAGTGATCGTTCTATTCTGCGTATTTGGGCTAAATAATACGAGGCCCGAAATATGCATCTATATTCTAGTATCTGCCTTAAAATAATATAAAAAAGTGTCATTTCAATCTGTAAGAGTTGATTTTGAATCAAGAATAATACCTAATGCAGAGGAAAATTTTGGCTTTCCTGTGGTATTCCGGAATCGTGTTAAATCGTGTTGCATTTATATTTTATATTTCATTTTCACTTCCCTTTCTCTGGAATGGCGTTATTTAAAGGCTTTTCCTTAATTCTGAAAGAATCTGAGTGATTCATTGAAAACAAATAAAATATGCATTTTCTTTAAAAATTAAATGGCAAATCACATGCACCAAAGCCGTTACAAACATCAAGCTCCGCAACTTTTGTTATCGATTTCGTCTTCAGAGACCATGGAACTGATTGTATTCTGATGTGCAAAGTTTTGTATGTGGTTTTGAAGGCGTTTCTTACTTCGAAAGCATCTTTGAAAAAATTTGGAAACATGTTTGAAATCAGTTCAAAGTCACAGCAAAGTTTGTTATTAAAAGCCATGCATTTGGATACCCACAAGTATTTCTTTTACTATCAACTTAGTTCTAAAAGTAATGCCACAATTCATAAACAAATAATTCCATTTAACATACTGCTTTAAACAGGCCCATACTGCTTTAAACAAGCCAGCTGTTTTGGCACTAAGTGAAACCCAAGTGGGTGAGGATTCCGATCCCACTGAATTCTTTATTCAAGGGTATAACTTGGTGCCATTATTCTTTTCTCACCATGGTCTCGCCATATACATTAGGAATGATGTTGCTTATCAGTTTTTGCCACAATATGGTCTCTGCACCAATTCTTTTTTCAATTTTATGTGGTTTAAATTTTCCGTGAACAAGCAAATCATTCACTATTGCTTCCTTTATCGAAGCTCAAATCTAGACAGAGTATCAACTTCTCGTGAATTTGATGCTTTGTCTGATTCCATCCAAAGAATTGTTTCGTCCTATCCTCGCACTGAAATCGTTGTTACGGGCGATTTCAATGTACACAATTCTTCATGGCTTCAACATTCGGGCCAGTCAACACCAGAAGGAGTGTGTGCTGAGATCTTCGCTGAGTTAAACCACCTAACTCAGCTGGTCAACGAGCCCACTCGAATATCGGACGTCGTAGGTCGAGCAGAAAACACTCTTGACTTGTTTCTTACCTCTGACCCTGGTAAGTACACTATTAGTGTTCTATCTCCTCTAGGCACATCTCACCATTGTGTCATATCAGCAAATTTCTCGTGTAAAAACTCTCCAGTTAAAGAAAGAGCTCCTATGAGAACCGTTTGGCAATACGAGAAAGCCAACTGGGACGGTCTCATCATTTACTTTAGGATCTTTAACTGGTCACTATGCTTCCTCGATAGTGACGCTGATATGATCACAAGTTTGATTCTCCTGGGAATGAGAACTTTTATCCCGAATAGGGTTAAAAGCATCAGACCTAAGGAAAACGCATGGTTCGATGCGAGCTGTAAAGAGGTTATTAGGGTTAAGAAGGTAAGTTTCCGTTGTTTTAAAGCCAATCCAACTGAGGAAAACCGGAATAAGTTCAAGCAAGCCAGGAAGGCCTGCAACGCCCATATTCGACGGACCAAATTTTTACATGATCAACAATTACGGCAAAAAATACTGCAATGTCCCAAAGGCAGTAAAAATTTTTGGTCATTTGTAAAAAATATGAGGAATTCTTCCTCTTCCTCGGTTCCTACGCTCGTTGTGAATGCCACTCCATTTATTAGCTCTTTAGAGAAAGCAAATCTCTTTGCTAGGCAGTTCGCCGCCAATTCAACTCTGCCAGTGAGTGTTATGACTCCGCCTGTACTTGAGCGAGTTAATGATTCTATGGGGCAAATCTTTTTTCGCACTCGTACTGTATCTTAACATACACAAATCTGCTGGTCCGGATGGTATCCCCGCTATTGTTCTGAAGAGGTGTTCTTCATCGCTGACAAAACCACTGCGTAAGCTTTTTCATCTGTCCTACTCCTCAGGTCTCGTTCCGAGCGGATGGAAAACCGCATTTGTCCAGCCTATTCCTAAAAAAGGCGAATCTTCCTCACCGTCTAATTATCGACCGATTGCACTTACGTCACTTCTTTCCAAGGTCATGGAAACGCTGATTAATTATCAGCTCAAGAAATATCTTGAAGAACGGAAGCTTCTTAATGACCGACAGTATGGCTTTCGTAGCAATAGGTCCACTGGTGATCTCATGGTTCATCTCACCGAACAGTGGAACAAATCTTTGCATAGTTTTGGAGAAAGTAAGATTATTGCACTAGATATTTTAAAAGCATTTGATAGGGTTTGGCATCAGGCTCTCTTATCGAAAATGCGTGCTTTCGATTTTCATGAATCCCTCCTTCATTGGATTAGTAATTACCTTTCGAATCGTTCAATACAAGTTGTATTGGATGGATTCAAGTCTGAAAACCACAAAATAAAAGCTGGTGTGCCCCAGGGCTCTGTTCTATCTCCAACACTCTTTCTCATTTTTATTAATGATCTCCTGTCTGCAACATCTAATCCAATACATTGTTTCGCTGACGATAGTACTCTTAGCTTTTCATATTCGTTTTCAGATTCACACCCCTCTTCTTTGGATGTGGAACTGCAACGACAAAATATGATAAGCTCATTGAATTCCGACCTAAACAGCATTGTACAATGAGGAATAAGAAACCGCGTGGAATTTAATGCTTCGAAAACGCAATGCTGTCTTGTATCGTTAAAGCGAAATATACCCCCCCTGCCATTATCCATAAATGGCACTTGCATCGAGGAAACTGAACATCTGGATATTCTTGGTATGTGTATCACCAACCACCTTTTGTGGAACGATCACATACGCGATGTCGCCAAAAATGCCGCAAGATGTTTGGGTTTTCTAAGGCGATGCAAGAAGTTTTTCTCCCCCTCTGATCTGGCTGTTATTTACAAGACTTATATACGTCCAAAGCTTGAGTATAACTCCCATATCTGGGCTGGTGCTCCTACAACTTACTTAAGCCTCTTGGATAGTATTGAACGTAGAGCATTTAGATTGATTGGTGATATTACCATCATAAGATCATTTACGTCTCTTGAACATCGTCGAAATGTTTCTTGTCTCACCCTGTTTTACCGTTATTTTAATGGTTTATGCTCTAGAGAAATAGCCAGTTGCATTCCTCCCCTTAAACAGTTCAACCGTAATACTCGCGCTTCTAGGAATGCTCATCAATATACCCTCGAGCCCATCTTCGGTCGTACTGTCAAGTACAGAGATTCGTTCTTTAGCCGTACTATGCGAATGTGGAATGCCTTGCCACACTCTGTCTTTCCCAGCTATTGCAATATTCAGGAATTCAAAACCAATGTGCACCGACATCTCCTTTCAACCCCTCTCTCCCTTTCCTAGTGCTCACACTGAGTCTACATAATAAGGGTAATATATCCCCTTGAGTGTGCGCTTATTATAAAAAAAAAAAAAAAAAAAAAAAAAAACATTACGAATCCTCATCCCCCTCTAACTATCGTCCAATTGTACTTACGTCACTTCTTTCCAAAGCCATATAAACGCTGATTATTTTCCAGCTTAAGAATTATCTTGACGAACGAAAGCTTTTAATTGACCGACAGTATGGCTTTCGTTGCAATAGATCTACAAATCCTTACATAGTTTTGTAATAAGTAAGATTATTGCACTTGTTATTTTTAGGGTATTTTATAGTATTTTTCATCAAGCTCTTCTATCGAAAATGCGTGCTTTTGGTATTGATGAATCTCTTTGTTAGGTTAGAAATTAAATCTCGGACAAAATAAACGCTGTTGTGCCCCAGGGCTCTGTTTTGTCTCCGACGCTCTTCCTTATTTGTAGAAATGATTTTTTGTCTGAATCTTCTGACCCACTACATTTTTTGGCTGATAACAACAGTACGCTTAGCTTTTAATATTCGTGTGATAATCTCATTACATTCTAAACTTGATGGGAGATCAAAAACAGTGTAGAATTTTATGCTTCGAAAACATAATGCTTAACTTAACCCTCCCCCAATATCATTATCCATGTATGGTAATTGTATCGAAGAGTCTGAACCGCTATCAGTCCTAGGGATGAGCATTACAGACCACTTGTTGTGGACTGATCACATATTTGACATAACCAAAAATACTGCTAATTGTTAAGGTTTTCTCCGACGATGCAAAAAAATCCTAAACTCTCATATAACATACTTGAGTCTTCTGGATAATGAAAAAATGATAAAATATCGTTCTATTACCAAGAGGTCTCATGGCTGTTATAAGCAATGCCCTAGTGAAATAGCCAGTTGCATTTCTCCCCTCAAACAATTCAACCGTCATACACTGCTTTCTGCCCCAATAACATACTTGAATCTTCTGGATAATGGAAAAATGATAAAATATCGTTCTATTACCAAGAGGTCTCATGGCTGTTATAAGCAATGCCCTAGTGAAATAGCCAGTTGCATTTCTCCCCTAAAACAATTCAACCGTCATACACTGCTTTCTTTAGCCGCACTACACGAATGTAGAATGTTTTAATAGGCTCAATATTTCCCACTCATTACAATGTGCAGACATTCAAAACCAACGTTTCGGTTTCTCTTTTCTAATCCTATCCTCCTTTCCTAATTGCTCGCACTGTGTCTAAACATTATAAGGGTATTCATAACCTCTTTAGTGCGGGCCCAATATAAAAAAAATCATACAAGATTTAAAAGTTCATTCAATCTGCATTTTTTAAAATTGAATTTTTAGTTTTCATTGGAGAAACTAGGAAACTTTTAAATTAATTCCTGACTAAAGCACCCATAGTTTTTCGTTTTCAGAATCATGTCCTTTACTTTTAGATGTGGATTTCCAGTCTCATTTAATTTTGATTTGTACACTATTGTCACTTAGGCAATTTTAAACCGTGTAGAATTAAGTGTTTCAAAAACTTAATGCTGTATAAAGCGTTACCCTCTCCCAAGTTCAGAAATTGCTATTCATGTGTTGTTTACAGTCAGGCTATTATGCATTTTGGATTAAGTTATAAAGGACACGTAAGCAATAGTTGTAGAGGTTGTACTTAACACCTAAACAGGTATAATGTGCATAAGTTGAAAAAGTGTTTCTAATAGAAAATACATATACTCTTTATGGCCCGTTTCTTAAACTTGTACTAAGTATTTATTTTTTCATACAGGCGAAGGCAAGTAAAATATGTGTGAAACAACCTTATTCGTAAAGAACAATATTTCAAAACCATATATACAAAGGTACCAAGATAATACTTCTTGATAGACTCTTTAAAATAGATTGTTGATTAAATATATTATATTCGTTTATCCGATACAGTGGCTCTACACGGACGGCCATCGTTGGCATTTGCAATAGTTATTGTTATAAAAATACATAAATATGTACCAAATGCATTGATTTGGATAAAAGATAGGAATGTTATAACAATTTTGTCAAAATAATGGGTTCTTTCAGGCTCATGCACCATTAAAACAATAAAAAAAATGTTTTAAGATTTAAAACTTTACCTGAAAAATAAGTTTGTCTCCAAAAACTTAAAGCCATTTTATAAATCAAAAAACCCTTGATAATCCAAATTATTTTTTGGAAATCGTTAGAGCATTTTTTTTTTAATTAATTTTTTTTTTTAATTTTCAATTTTGTTCTAAAATATTTTTGGTATGCAGTTGTTTAGTGGTTGTAAATATTCGCTCTACATTTGAATTTCGCAATAAAAAAATGTTGACCCGTTTTTGAGATATAGAATATTGAAAAAACAATCTATATTTTTTTTTTTAAATCAAAAAATAAAAAATTGCACTTTTGATAATCAAATATTGTTAAGGCAATATGAGCTTATTAAAAAAATTATTGAAATCAGTTCATATGCTGCTGAGGAAATTAAAAAAAAAAAAAACAAAATAACGGTTCTATGAACGGTACATTTCCTGAGCAATACAAAAATATATCTTTCACATTAAAAGAAACCAAGTTAAAAAATAAAATTTTAGAGACAATTTAAAAAAATCGGTCGGTTTGTTCCTGAGAAAATTCGAATTATCGTTTTTGGACCAAAAAAAAAAGTATGGAAACCAGTGTTAGTTTTAATCTTCAAAAAAAATGAAAAAAAAACACTTATCGCGAATCTGCTCCAAACTTTAATTTCCAGGTTTGAACTCAATCGACCCAGTGGTTTAGACTATCCGAGCGTAGTTAGGCAGACAAAACCGACAGGACGGAATCGCGGGACCCACTTTTTTCGATTTTACCATGTTTGATTAAAATCTCTAGTTCGAATTTTTTTCGAATGCAAAACTTGCCATATAGTTCTCGCAAGTTAAACTGTAGGGGAAAATCTTCATAACTTTTTGTTTTCGGAGATTTCCCTGAATTTTTTTTAGGTATTCTTATGTTTTGGTGGGAGGCCAATCCAAAATCAGTTCAGGCATTCTTGAGTTATAAGCTTACTAGCTAACGTCACTTTCTTTTATATATTATACTGATATAGATATTTTTAGTAAAGATACCCCTTTTCAAGGCAGCATTTATATATTTTTCACTAATTTTGCATAAGTCCAAATAAAACACTGATAACAGTAATGCATTTTTAAATGTAAACCTTCGTTCAATTTATATTATTTTGTCCTTCACTGTGTGTAAAGATGGTCTTAATTTATAGTTTTAAGCGTGAAAAAGCCTTCTATTTATAGTAATTCGTATACAGACAGAAGAAAAAGTGAACAATAAATAGTATTTAAACTATAACTTAATTTTAAAGTGTACTTAATTCCCAGATAATATTTTGGGCAAAATCAACAGCTAGATTAAAAAAAAAACATAAAATTAAAAAAGCATTTACTTTGCATCAATTTTTGTAATACATTTAAAATATTTTTTTAAAAGCCCAAAAACCTCTTAAGACTTTTTTTCACATTTTTAACGTTTTGTTGATTCAATAAAAAATATTGATCCCAACCCACCAATAAAATTGAAAATTTAAACTGTGAATCATTCTTTGAACAAAATTCCTATGGAACGATACTTACGCCTCACTTAAATGATTAGTCAGCCAGCAGCTAGTAGGTTTTTCTTCGTTCGGTGCAATGCAATACAATATACCATCTATAGGGAACATACGCGACCAGCTTTCTCCATAAAACGTAGTTTTACTAATAGAAAATTTTAATTACCAAAAATGTCGCCGAATTAAAATTGACACATTTTCTTAATAGTCCTTCAGAGTCATAAATTTGTTCGTTCGCTTCTTATGACCAAAAGCCCTGATGAGAAATTCCCTTACTTTCGCTGTTCGCGCATTTCTGCCATAATCTCTAACATTGTCGCGAGTTCCCTTTTTAAATTTTATGAATATTTCAACCCCTCACCAAAATCAAGTGACTTCAACAACTGTGTCCTTAATGCATAGCCTTATAAATTATGTGGGGTGTGAGTAAAGTCGAGAGCATTTGGAAAAACACCAAGAAGCATAATCAACTCATTACGATTCCCGTCAAAATATTATAAGAAAAGAAATAATTGCGGATTCGAATTAGCGAAAGGATTTTTATGTCTTAGCGCGACAGCCACTAACTGGGATTTTGTCTCGCAACTCGCAAGCTCAATGTTGTCCTCTATATAAATTTTCTACAGATATAGATTCGTCGTTGGTGAGACGGGCGGTAGCGTGTATTGTATTGTGAAACATTCAAATGCTTTTAATGTGCCTGATGCCTGATACTAAGATAGAGGACTTCATTCTTTTTTTGTCAACTGTTTTTCGACAGTCTGTGCTGCTGTATCGGAAAACAACAAAGAAATTGGAATTCTTATTCGGATCTCATCGTAATAAGCTCTTCTACAAATGGGCTGAGTAAAATCTACCACAACCCCGACCGCAGCACACTCTCTTCTTTGTGAACGTGGGGATCGGGGAGTCGATAGGAGGACGAGTCTGCGGTATAAACTTCTTTTCATATCCTTTTTCCATAACATCCCGTTTAAAGAAATCAAAACCTTATCTTGCAAAGGGTTAAGACACTGGCGGGCTAGAACGGAGATGGGGACAGCCCTATGGGGCTTAGGCGAACATCTTTGGAGTGGGATAAAACTGTCATGGTGTAGTGCACAAAAGACACTTAACACCAGAATTTTGGTCTTAAATTAATCCAAGTCCTTTAGGTCTGTGGCAGTGGCTGCGGTGATGTCGGAGGAGCAGCTTCTGTTTTTTTGTTGTTTTTTTTTCTCGACTTTCCTCTTGTTTCGTTGAATCCTTTCTTTGCAAAATCTTTTGCTTGGATGTGTACTTGTTTTTAATGTGTCTTGGATGATGAAGTAGAGACGGCGTTGTTTTTTCATCTTCTTCGTCTCCAAAGAGACCACTTTTGAAGAAATGAAATTGGCGGCAATGGATGTGGTGCGGAACACCTTAGCTATTAAGGAAATGCCAAAAACCACGAACGAAACCGCTCGCTGCAGGATGAGAAGGGAAACTTAAGGATGAAGTGCCGTTCTTCATTTTCATTCAATTTAGTTTTTGTGCTTCAGTATTTTTTGTTTTTATTTTTGTTGTTATTTTCATGTGCCCTCAGTGTGGTTAGAGTTTTCCATTATATCCAATACACCCACTCTCTCCGCGATCCAAAAATATCTCCTTCGCGGTGTCGCTATACCTACAATCTACATACGTACTGAAATTTTGAGGGTTGTCGGTGGAAGGCAAGGAAATCTTCTTGGGTAAAAAGAAGGAGTTAAGATATTCGTGACTGTATAAGGATTACTCAATTAATTTAATTATGCGCTGTCAATCATTTTGTATGCTAAATGCGATTTTCAGTAGATGACATTGCTGGTTTTTTTTTCATTCATTTTTCACTTCCTTTGGCCTCCTGCTTAATGGGTATCCAATGGAACGGTGAATGGAAAAACCTTAAGGCAACGTCAAGTTGTTGATTAATTTTGTGGATTTTAATTATATTTTGACTTTGTTTTATGTGCAAGAAAGAGAGTGGCAGAGTCTGACGAATTTCATTTTTAGTTGAATGAATATTTTGATAAATGTAATGTAAAGGGGTTAAGATGGGTAAAACGAGAAGATTTATGCATAGCTAATTTGGGAAAATGGTAAAAATAAAACATGTAAGATTTTTTTTTAATAAACAATTTTTATTTGTATGGTATTTATTTACTTAAAATTATTTGTTAATTTGAATGAAATGTTTGAGTTACAGTATTTTGACTGAAACACATTCTTTTTAAACTTATTTTTAGTAGCATTTAAAAATACACAAAAGTCTAATGACCTATTACAAAATGAAATTATTAAACAATGAATAAGTAATAATTTTTAATGCGTAATATTGTACGGACTGTATATATACTGAACACATTTTTGAATCATTTCTAAAGATGGATGATTTCAAAATATCAGACAAATACATACAAAATCTAATACAATTTTTAACCAAAATTCAATTAAAATTTCAACGAGTATGTTTTAAAAAAATATACAAGAATCATAAAAATAACTTTAATTTATTTATTCAATTCAATGTATGTATGTATGTAAGTCTTTGATTTATAATATAATAGTAAGGTATTCTATAAAAAGTTTACATAAAGTGGAGTAGTGAGTAAATATATACACATTTT
Organism: Eupeodes corollae; assembly: GCF_945859685.1. Lineage (NCBI taxonomy): Eukaryota > Metazoa > Arthropoda > Insecta > Diptera > Syrphidae > Eupeodes > Eupeodes corollae. The sequence continues at coordinate 77,611,653 of NC_079148.1, forward strand.
AATTGATACTACATTAAATTGACATTAAATTAAAATTAGTACTTTAAGAAAAATTGTTTTGTTGGTATTACTATTTCATACTAATTACAATTGGCATCTAATTTTCATTTTTTTTAAATTCATCAAAAAATATAATATGTTATTTTTAAAAAAAATGTATTTAAAAATATTATTATTATTTATTAACATCTTTTTGTTATTAACAATGTTTTTGTATAAACTCAAAGCATATTAACACATAACTGTTTTTGTTTATTAATAAAAAGAACTAAATTATGATCGAAAAATTTCATTGATCGTTTTGCGATATAAACATATTAAGTAACAGAATATTCATAATTAACAAAATACAAAAAAAAAATTACTAAAATTAAGGCAAGACCTGGCAATCAGTTCTATTGTTCTAGGGAAAAATGTGAGTGATATTAAAACTATGTACATACATTAACTATTTGTTGTAAAAATGTTGTATTTTAAAAGAGGCTGAGATGATAGCTTCCCATCTTTCTTTCTTTTCCTGATCTTGCGGCGAAGACTATTTCTTTTCCGTTTTTTGTATGTTTTCGTTTTAGTTAGAAAAGTTGTCAACTAAATTTTTCTAAAAAAAATTATTTAAAGTTAGCAACAATATTTTGTTTATGATAAAATAAGTTTGATTTCAATGTTTTGTTTCTGTTTTAGTGGATTTTTTGAAAGTTTGTATTTCTTATGTACTGAAAAACAACTATCTTCCGTAAAGAACAGAATAAAATCAATTTAAGGTCATTCATTGATTTCTTCAAGTGATATAGTGAATCGAACATCTATTTTTATTTTTAACAATTTGTGAAGATTATTTTTTTTACAAAAAACTGGATATCAAAAACTTTTTTTTATAAGATAAAATTACTTTTAAGGCAATATCTTATATGTATGTTAATTTTTGCTAGATATTGGAGACGAAAATCAACTTTTCGATTTTTTTTGTAAAAACCTTTACTTCAATTGCTCTCAACAAGGAGTCAAAACAATTAGTATTCGTTGTAGAAAATTATTTTGGAGTTAAATCATTTTGTGTCCGTGATGAGAAATATTATTTTCAGCTTTTTTGAATTATTACATAAACCGTTAATTGGATTTTTTTTTTCAAAATTATAACTGTTGCCAATATCCTGCTCCTCCTTTTGTGAACAGAAATTCGATCAACGTGGCCCTATAAGGATCGCCATTAAATGTAACGGCCACTCCTTGCTCATTTTCAAAGAAAAATGGCCCAATTATGTGTCTGGACCGAAATCCGCACCAAAAGTGACTAGTTTCTTTTTTCTTGTTTACATACCCGCCAGGATCAAAATGAGCTTCATCTGAAAATATGATTTTTTGGCAAAATCGGAACCTTCTCTAAGCGTTGTTCACAGCGTTGTTCAAACGTATGCAGAACCATACTCATTTATCGGAAGGATAAAACTAATTTTCAGTCAAATCAGATGAGCTTAGTGTCACCATTCTTTAAATAAGCACCAGTTGAATGAAAAACTTTTGATGACGACCCTATATTATATAATCTTGATTGAAGTCGCTAGCGTTGTTAGTTCATCTCTTTGTGTTTCTTGAGATATGGACGACGGAAATAGTATTCCCAACGTACTGAAATTTCAGAAAAATTGGACCGATTACAACAACTACCTATGGGAAATTCAAAATAAACGGTTCCCTTCGACAAGAAGAAATGATGCATTTTAATCTTAAAGTTTACCAATAATAGCCTTTTGTCAATAAAAGTCAAAGAGGTTTCTTTCATAAACCTTTCCGCATGTTTGTATGTGTTTTTTTTAGAGTTTTGAAAATGGTAAGAATAAAATTTATAACTGAAACTTTTACACCGCTCAAACACCGCCGCAATGTTTCACGTCTTTGGTTTTTTTTTGTTTCTTATATTTTCAAACCCAATATGCTGTAAAATTAGCCATTTGCATTAACCTCCCAACGTAAAGTCAAATATGGAGTTTTGTTTTTAACTCACATCAAGAAAGAAAGAATTCTTCATCATCTCTGTTTTTCAATACCATTTTGGTATTTAAAACTTCAAGACAAATGGATTCACCTCTTAAATCTTTCTTATTTTTCTAACACTTTGTCTGTGTCTAAAGTTTAAACCGTAAACATGTTAAGAGGTAGTAACCCTTTTCTATGTGCAAATTAAAAAAAAAAATGATAATTATTAAAACTTATCTCACCCCAACGATAAGAATAGTTTTTTTTTGTTATATTATTATTGAATAGTAACTTTTCGATCTTTATTTTAACAAATCCGTCCAAAATTGTTGCGAAAGCAGGCAAAATATTTGTTAATTATACATTTACTTTACTGTTAAATATAACATTCTTGACATTCTATCTGCAGAAGGTTCCAACAAAATATTTATTCTCAAATTATGTGTTTTTTCTTCTAATTACTCTTAATGTCCGTTAAGAGTGCCTTACTAACGAGTATATGAATATTATGACACATTTTATTCGTCTTTTCAATGCGGTCCGACGGTAAAAATTAAAAAAAAGAATCCTCTTAAAAAAAATAGTTAAGTGGTTGATTTATTAGTGTAATCTGAAGAATAAATTCAGTGTTTAAACTAAACATAGGATTAATAGTAATTAAAATAAGTATTGATACACCAAGCTGCAGTTTTGATGCAGATTCTCGAAAACATCAAACTGACTCCTATGAAATGTTTTAATATGGAATTATGAACCAGGTTAAATTGTATGCAATACCCTTGGCAAGGTAGGTATTGGGTAGGATTGTCTTACTAGAGGTCTGGGTCATTCAAAGTGCTTCCTTAAATCAGCCGTTCGGATTGGGCATGAAAACTGTGGGTCCCCTCTATCAATGAAATAGCAAACAAGAATGGTTGAAAGATGTCCCTAAGCTCTCGTTCACTACGGACATTTAAGCCACCTAATTTGTTTATTTTTTTAAAATTATATCATTAGATCACGATGGATTTAAAAACCAAATTTGTACCATTTAAATATAAACTTAGAACCAGAAAAACATTTTGTCACTTTGAAAACTATCATTGTAATGAAACAAATTTGTGTATTTATTTAGTTTTTTGCTGCCGGAAAAAAAACTTCAAATTCATCACGTGTCTATTACCTACATCCACAACACACATCCTACATATTGCATCTTATCAGAAACAATCTCGCACAATATTTACTAACTCTCAAAAGGAAATATGGAAAGAAGCTACAACAATAAAAAAAACAAAAAAACAAAAAAAAAAACGTTTATCCTTTGACCGATGACGATGAAAAACTGACGTCTAAGGCGGTCGTTGGTAAGCTTTTTGTAAAACATGACGATAAGCAACCATTGTCCAGTGTTCGAATCAATGAATCATATAGTTTCACTCCCACTAAAAGCATTATAAGCAACAACGAAACACACACTCCCCCAAAAAATATGTCCAAGCAGGACATCCATCGTCTTTCGTCTGCAATGCAAATGCAAAACACTTGTTTTCTTAGTTACGTTATGTCGTCGTTTTTCCACATTTCCACAGAGAAACAACCGTCTTAACGAACCACATCACTGTCAGGATAATAACGGAGAACTGAATCCTTCCGAAAAGGAAATAAGAGCCAAAAGAAAAGCACTTCCAGTTATAGAGCTGCTGCTACTCACAGCTCCGAGGAATATTTTCGGGAAAGCAAAAGGGAGAGTTTCTGCGCACGCATCACTCAGAAAAACACAAATCTCTCTGTCTAGCTGCAGAACAACAGCACAACAGCAGAGTGCACTCTCAGTGTCTTTCACACACACACCCCACCTGACTTGCCGCCCCCAAAAATTATGGGTGCTTTTTTCTTCGTCCTTTTTGTGTAGTTCCTATAGGGACTTTTTACCAAATCTCTCATGGATTTTTTCCAATTCTCGACGTCTTTTTTTTCGAACCAATATAACACAACACATCACACACAACATATGACGACCAGGTCAATACACATACACACATGTCCTGCTCCATACTCTGGCAGTGCCAAGACCAAGAACTCCAATGCGGAGGGGTGACCGCCCCCTTTCTCTCTCTCGGCAAATTCTGTGGAACATGCCAGCCAGCCAGGCAACCATCCAGGCAGAGCAACAACAAAAAAGCAATTTTGGCTGCAATTCCATCGTAAAGTTCGACAACTTTGGAAAACTCCGGGTAGTTTGGTGCCAGTTAGCTACGAACTTAGTACAGGTAGAGACGAGTTTTCTAAATTTTTGTCTCGCCCGTGCGATATCGGTTTAGTTTTGTGTGCAACAATAAAAAAGGGATAACCCATTGCGATACATAGATATATAGATATATAATTATATACATAAATATATATACCAACTTCTTCTAACTAACTTCTGACTTTCATCAAAAAGTAACCGATCTCCGGGAAAATAATAAAAAAAAAACTTCAAAAGAACAGTGAAAGAAACTTTATCAAGTACAAGTCGCACAGGATAACAATCGTCGACAAAGACAACGAGCTATAAGACTAGAAGAACCAAAGTCTATCGAAAAAGAACTAACTGTAAACGAAGTTAAGCAGTTGCAGCACAAGTTTATCATAACAGTAATCGTTTGCTTAGCAGTGAAATCTAAGAAAAAATATAAAAGTTCAAAAAAGTTTGTTGTTGTTATAGATAATTCGGTGAATAAAAAAAATATTGAAGTTGAAGAAAGTTTGAAGCCAAACGACTTTTTGGGCCAAAACTTCATTAGACAAGTTCTGTTCTGTTAAGACTATCCTCATATAGCTAGTGTCTAGTCTGCGTTTTCCAGATCAAAGTCAAAAGAATAGTTTTTGACTTTTATAACTCCTTTCCACCCACCGCCGCCGCCGCCAAACTGCACCGTCCTTGTTTTATTATTAGCTGTTATGTAAATTCTGCGGTTCGCGAGTATCCTCCTAGAAAGTATTGTGAATGAATTTCGAATGAATGAAAAAGTGCTACACTAGTTTCGTCGGAAATAGTTTAATTCAAAGTGAATAAAATTAAATCTGAGCATATAATAGCTTCATTAAAAATAAAAGTGTTTTAAATTTATTTAATATCCTTTTCAAATTTGAATTGAAAACTAATGCAGATACAAAATAAATATAGATGACTGAATTATCGCTTAGGTAAATTAAAACCCAATTGCTATTAATTAAAAATGGTTTTCAATGAATTAATATTGTGAATAGGGTAACTATGATCATCATCAGTCATTCGACAAGAAAAGAATACTTTAAGGCGTTTCTTGTCGGCTCTTGCCAAGCTTCAGTTCAAATTACCCACTGCAATTGTCAGAATCAGAATTATATGTATTAATATCATATCAAATGTCGCAGCTCATTCAAAAACATGTGAATTTATTTAAAGCCTAGAAAAAATATTGTTATCCTTGGGAACATTATAGAAAAGGTTAAAATTAGTAAAAGGTTTTCAAATAAAAAACACAGAAACATATTCGAAGATTTTGAAAATCTCTAAGAAAATCGAAATTTTTTAGCTTATATACCTTCTAAATTTTACAAATTCAAAACACAGGCTTTTGTATTTACTCCTTTTGAATAGCTAAATTTCGAAGTTTTATGCGAACGCCTTGGTGCTAAATTACAAAACTTACGTTAACTCTCAAAAAATATTTAGAAAAATAAGGAATAAGAATAAATCTAAGGCAATTCTTACAGTAAATAAAAAAAATAAAGTTCTAATTATGTAAATTTAATACAACACATTTACAAAACCAAAACAAATAACCAAACATATTAAATTTATACTTTTTGAACAAGTTCTGCATCCTATATAAAATTGTAATTTGTTAGTACTTCTAGAAATTATTTGGTAATTTCCTTTCATTTTCAAACCCAAACACTCTTAAAACAAGATATTTATATGTATTTATTTTTTTATAATTATTTAAATTAAATTAATTTTAATAATTACTGTACATGTTTCATAAAAACATACTTTAAAATTTGTATCTAAACGTACGCGAACAAATAGGCCTAACATTATTGTGTTTATTCGAGTGTTTGTACTTTGATATTTAGCGTTTTTATTCAAACTGAAGTTCATAGGTACAATCTAAAAGAAACCTAAATATTAAAACCATTCCGAACAACCAACGTAAAAAGAGCTAATATGGTCAGTTAACATTGAATAAGCTCTCATCCCTCAAAAATTGTCCGATAAAAAATTCTTGAGAAATCGAATCACAAAAGTTCTGATATTACATTTCTGACAGCTAAAGTAAGAAATTTGAAAAAATAGGTTTATATATTTGAGAAAACGAAAATCTCTGAGATCTTAGAAAAAGTAACTGGTCAATTGTTTAAAAATCGATGTTCTGTCGTATTATGCAACAAATTACAATTTTGTAACAGCTTATTCTCAAAGCTAGATTCTCTTCATTTATTTTTAATTTTATTTCTAATGGTGTCATATAAAACACCATTTGAATTTTTAAAAATTATCATAGAACACTTATGAAATGTTTATGACAAAAGTTAAAAATTTGGTTTACATTCCTAAGGTATGGTAGAGAGCTAGAATCTATCAACTTATAACTCTCAACTATTTCTGTGTGCGAGTTATTTAAGGGGCAACAGGGATAAATGGGAGCTAAAATTTGTATTCCAAATCCCAACGGCAAATTTGAGAAAGCATTTTTCATGACAAGAATTGCTCTTGGAGGATTTATTTCTAGCAATAGCGAGTACCCGTACAAATAAAAAATCTTAGGGTGCACAAGCAGGGATTGAAACCAACACCTCTAGGATACCAGTTTCAGGAAAAAATATAAATAGTTAGGTTTCGACTAAGCTTAATGCATATAATCAAAAATATATATAACGTAGTTGATGAATTTTGAAATTGTAGGATTTATTCTATTTTATTGCCGGTGATTTTTAATTGAAAAGTCTTAAAAAGTTTTGGGCAAAATTTGATTTTTTAAATTATGATTAAACGAAAAAAACTGTATACTATTTCTGGCCTTAATTTTTCAGGAATTTCAGAAGCATTCAAATTTTTTCATGTAGCGAAGGATTTCACCTTTTAAAAAATTAAATTAGATTTTAATTGATCTACCTTACATTAAATTTTATGTCCTAGTTTTTTATATTTGCTATTTTGTTTTATCAGACGAGGATGAGCTGATGACAAATTAAAAGTTAAACAAAGATTGATTGATGAAATTGTTTCCACTTATAGTTGATTCAATAACAGTTTTCATTTTTTTAAGTACATAATTACAAATTGAAAATAGTAAATATTTTACTAAGGTATAATCAAAATTCCTCTAACATCCTCTTCAAAAATATATATCTTCATTCAAGCCTAATCTCAAAATGATGGCATTATCAAAACGACCTTTATCCAAAGAACTTGTGCCCGATGCAAATATCAAATACGAAGACCAAGAATGCACGATCAAGCGTAAGAAACGTTCAAGTCGTGATGATGAAACAAATCCCTCTAACAACAACAACAACAATAACCAATCAATAAGTTTAAATGATAAATGTGCATCATTGCCACAAAAAAAACGTTCTGTAGTCCCGCCAATTATGAATTGTGTCCGAAGTAATACTCCATCCTCGGGAGCTCAGCAAAATGGTAAATTAGCTTGTGACGATCAGGACGATGAAACTCTGATTCGTGAAACACAGGCTGCCCTCAAGAGTCTTTCGGGTAGTTGGCCAGATGCCCGTAACAATCTCTATCGGCTCAACGATCAGGATGAAAACCCTCCGTTTCAAAATCTTTTCGAGGAGCACAAGATGAATGGGTCGTCGCCGTTGCAAAAGTATGCAAAGTATGATTCCAAAAGTCTTATGTGCATACGACGTGAGTCCGATAATTTCTTGTATTTCCCCAGACAAAAAGAGAATGACCAAGCCAGGCTAAACTCTCAATACAAGACTTTGACATCGCCATCATCGACATCTTCGACATCATCGGTAGAGTACGGCTCTGAGTCAAAACCTGACATCATCGGCAACGACATGGACTCCAGGAAAAAAATCCCATTTTCTCAAGCGTCTGCATTCAAGCCACCAAATGACATCAAGCGCAACGGTATAATGTCATCGGCTTACGGCATCCCCTCAATGGCAACCCCATATGGTAATGAATCGTCATCAGCATTCCTGAGCTACCAACCACACACTCCAGCTGAAGCCGTTGTGCATCATCTTCCACATCACCCACATCAACTGCCACCTCCGGGCGCGGCAGTAGTAGGACTCGATGCTGGAAGCGATGATCCCAGCAACAAGGTAATCAACACAAAATCCCTTAAGGACAATGAAGATGACGTTCAGAACTCAAAGCATCACCTTCTTCATCATCATCATCAGCAGCAGCAACTGCACCAACAACAACCACAGCAGCACAACCATCTACATCAACAACAGCATCCGCAGACAATGGAAACACCTGACACAAAGCACTACACCATCCTGCAGCCAGCAGGAGTTGGAAGCCGAGCAGCATCCGTTATGCAGGATATAGCTCGTGAGGGAGTCGTTACTGTGTCGGCAGTGAGCAGCAGTAGCAGCAACCCCAACAACAACACCACCACCGCCAACAACATTGGCAGTCCGGGCATGGGAAACATTGTTTCCTCAACGACATCAAATGACAAAATTGCCTTTGATCAGGGTGCCGCATCACAACCATCATTTTCACCTGGAAGCCTCAACCGAGGTAAGTTTTTCTATATATGAACACATATTTTTTGTGGAGTTATTTTTATACAAGTTTTTGTCTCTATACATATATTTTTTTTATTTTATCTTCAAGCTGTTTAAGCTTATGTAAGTTTCATTATGGGTTTCACTATGATTAAGTCGTATGACAGGGCGTATGAATAATATTCTTAAGTGATATCGACAATGTATATTTACTCGTATAGGAATAGGAACACAAGAAAGGAACGCCTTAAAGTATTCTTTAACCAAATTTATAATTGCAAAAATTAGTTGTTCTTATCTTCTTCAAAATTACAGCTTTTTTATTTAATAGATAAATTGGCAAATGGGAAAAAATTGTAATTGTAGAAGGATTTTTCTTTTTTGAATTACACAAAAAAACAAAGTAAATTCGGGAAATTCGGAGTTTAAATAATTTCTAATATCTTTTGGAGACAAATATTTACCGAAAACTTGATTTCCAGTTATCTAAATTATCTAAGGAAAAGAAAATTTACTATGTAGTAATATTGAATTTCAAGCAAACAATTTAAGTACAAAAAAGTTACTTTGGATGTATAAAAATAGGGAATAAAACTCCAATTTCAAGAAAACTAAAAAAAAAAGTTGTACGGTACAAAATGTCGGCCTAATTCAATATAAGCATCGCACGCTTTGAAACAGCTTAATTTTACATTGAGTGATTCTGAAAACATTCAATTGTTTTTACATTTATCAATTAGTTTCAAAAATAAATCCATTTGGCTTCTTCGTTTGATGCTTTTTTCTTTTTTAAATACAAATTTGTATTTATAAACCAATAAGAGAACTCACTTTGAACCAATCCGAACATTTCACGAAATCGAAATCAAAATACTTAAATCAATTGTGGAGGATTGGCATATCCTTATCTCTTAACTTTCCTCAAAGAAAAAACTCTATAGGTGTGTAAACCAAACATCTCGTATATTGATTACCTCCTCGAGAAATAACATGGTCAGTTATTGTTTCGTTGCTTGTTTGAAACGTATATAGTTCCATTTTTAGTAAAGATGCAGATTAAAGACTACAGCATGAAAAGTAACCAACTGACATTTTTTAGTGAATCGCTAAAATTTGGAATACTTAGTATGGTTCATTTTTAGAAAATTTGTAGCTAATAAATACTAAGGTCTTAATAAGAGATTATTTAATTTATGCGCCATTATATCTAAGAAAATACGCGTCATTTTTAAGAAACATCTGTAATCTTTTGACTCCGAGAAGTTGTTCAACTCTAACATATTTATATATGGATATTGGTTTTGTTATTCGTGTAAAAACTTACTATACTGTTGATAGATTTTAAAACAAAGCGCGGGTAATGTTTTCAAACAAAAAATTAATTATTTTTTGACATATTTACTTGCATTATTAGGAACAGTTTAAAATGAAAAATTTAATACAAATTAAAAATATAGAGGTTTTGCATTTTCGTTTTAAGCCAACTCAAATAGTAATTTTTGTATCACGTCATCAAAGATTAAAACAGTTGTAAAATGTAGTCTTTTCCACTAAAGCTTAAATTATTTCAAAGCTGGAATTGAAGGTGTAGATTAATTTGTATAAAAAATATTGAAAACTGTTTATAACGAAATATCAGACATAACGAATAAGTTCTCTAGTCCGTTGTTTACTATTTTGACTGTATGTTATGTATTATTCACGTCAGAAATGGTGTCAGAAAATGTATAGACTACTATTTACAATATAATTTAAGATAACCTACTTTCATATGGCATTATATTTGTATTTCATTAAGTTTTATTTTTAGACCCTTTCCACTGCTGACCTTCTTCTTACCCCAACTTTTCACTTATGTTGATTTAATTTAGTTTGAATCTTAACATTTTAATTCTCAGATTTATTAATTTCCAACTTTTTTTTTAGAAATTTGAAAGTTGTTTTTTTTTTACCAATTCGAAAAGGTAAAGTATTTATTCTATCATTAGAAGGTTCTTTATGAGTCTTCTTTAAATCGCTTAAGGCTTTGTTTTACTTATTTGCATAACAAGTCATTATGATACAGGAGTACCTCTTAACTATAGGATGTATATTAAAGTCCTTGCTCAATGTTTCTTCTGTATGTAGATTATAATTATTTTCCCATTTGCTTAACGATTTAGATATTTATGTACATATATTAGGTACACACACTTCCTATAACATTCGTTTTATTTGACATACTCAACACACGTATCTAGAAAGATATCCATAAATGGGCCTTCTTTGTATAATGTTGACGTACATATATTCTCTACATAGTAAAACAGATCCTCATTGAAAAACGCTCTAGACAAAGAATTACTATAGGTATTTGTTTTGTCATTATTTTTGACAGCACACAAAGTGTACCTCAATGACTTTTAAATAGTTTCTTAAAAGCACCCTCTAAATAAATCTCCCTCTATAAATAAGTATAAAGCTAGAGTGTGTGTTATAGAGGTATAATTTTGACATAAGACAAGTTAAAATATTTAATTTCAATTTTAACCGACTAATGGCAATAAACTTGAGGTTGATTAGAATAAGGATAGATTGTCACATCCCTCAAACACACATTTAGGAAGGGAGTATAAGTAAAGTAGGTATATACAAAAATTATTTTATGAAAAAGGGGTTGTTTGGTTGAAGGAATTTCTATTCGATTCACCTTCAAAAAAATGAAGGTATAATAAATTTTATACTTAGATAGGCATTCATTTTAAGAATTTTTTAGTTAATTAAAATTGTATCATCAAATTGATTGACGTGTCTATCTAAAAATGTAAATAATTCAAAATATGTCATTTTAGGCTCCAACGCAAAATAAACACTTAAAATAATTTAATTGATGGGTTTGTTGGTTTTTGTTTTGATTAGTTTTATTTGAATATCATATTTAGTCCTTTACGTCTATCTTCTTTTCGTTATCTAATATGTGTTGAAGAATAAGTCACATAGAAATCATTTTCGTTCTTTATAATTACAGATGGAGCAAAATGTCCCACCCCAACTTGTAATGGTCAGGGACATTCTACAGGACTTTATTCACATCATAGAAGGTATGTAGCTTTTAATTTCGGGAACTTTATTGTAATATACAAGAAAATTCGAATATTGTTTAATAGTGACATATGAATTTCTAACTTGATTCTAAATACAAATGTAGACACAAGAAAAATGTTTGAAATGAAATGAAATGAATGTACAAATGAAATGAAATACACAATTTAAACATTAATTGCAAAACCTCAAAAAGAAATGGAACAGAAAGTAAAATTTATTTTTTAACAAAAATATAGAAAATAATCAAAAAGATATACCAACTTGAAAAATATTAGTTTTATAGCGAATTTGGCATTTCCTGTTGCCAATGTATAATTAAAAAAAGTGCATGAAAGGAAATATGAATTCGGTTTAAATATAAAGGAAACAAGTAAAATATTTCAGAAGTATATTTCTTTTATCAAAGTGAATTCAGAATTTAATAAGCTGTACAGCTTAATATATCAAAAATGTCTTTATTTTAAAGAATTGTAGATGATTTCCTATAATTTCCATTTATAAAAAAACAAACCTTTTTGTTAATTTAAGCATTTCTGGATGTCCTAAACGAGAGAAAGTAACGCCTGAATGTAAGTACCTATTCAAAAAATATTTAAACTTGGTTTGGCATTTGTTATAACTATATTCCGCATGTTAAAATTTAAGCATGATGACTTTAAGTTATGTCTCCTTGTATTATGATTTTTGAGTGTACTTTTAAGCGGGGTGGAGATACTTTATTTTATGTTCCTATTGAATATTTTCTCCTGGAAAAATAATTAATAAAAACCTTATAAGCGAAACGTTTCTTTGGTTAATTCAATAACGTATTTATTAATCCACAAAAATGATTTCCCTATAAATGACTTTATCTAAACTATCTTCTATCTGGCCAATACTAAGAATTGTTTCTGTACAGCATCTCGCCCCGCACTAAAACTTCTTACTGCATTCTTAGAACTGTATAAAAGTAAAAACCTCTTCTAACTTTTAACTGTGTGATATGGGTAGATAAAAAATTGTTGATTGGTACAAATAATTGGATGTAACTGTCAAACAAATTAGCAAACAAAAAAAACTAATACAAAATTCTGAAAATTTTTTTATCACCCAAAATGGATACGACACAAAAAATCTTGAAAAAAAAATTAAAGTATTGGCGAAGTATGAAACAATCTTAAAATGCCCAACACCGGGTTGTAATGGCCGTGGTCATATCAGTTCTAACCGTAGTGTGCACAGAAGTCTTTCCGGTTGCCCAAAAGCAGCTAAAAGATGGTTTCAGTCATTGAATCTAGATATAAAAATAGACTCACTGCCTCACTGAATCAGCAAAATGATGTAGCTAAAGGTTTGTAATAATAACACATCATTCAACCATTATATAAAGCTCTGCTGAGCAAATTATTTAGTTTCTATAGCCTACCTATATAACGTTGTATCTACCCCGTTTAAAAAGCTTTTCTCAAATCCCAAAGTAACTTTCTCTATATTTACCTAGTAGATATTTAAGAATGTTTAAAGCCAACATTTATATTTATGTGTGCTTGCAGCTATAGCCAATCCAAATTCTCCATCAATAAAATCCGAAATGAAGAGCCTTTACACGACACATGCAAACGATGTCATGGACAAGGACCACCAAATGAGTGAAAAAGTCAAAATCACTTCGAATGTTTACCTCAACAACAACAACTCAAATTGTGTGAACAACAACAATCCGTCGAAGTGTAATAACAACCTACTAATGGGCCACACCACAACCAACCCTATCAATACGATGCCAATAATCAAATCAGAATTCAGCCCTTCAACGGTACACATCAAATCCGAATCAGGTGTGGGAATCGGTGGCTACACGACGAAAAGTCCGAATCCGCATAGTCACAGCCATTCGGTGATGCAACATCACCCTTACCTTGGTGCCGGTAGTGATTCGACAAACTCAACGCCTGGCTACGGCGCCCTGGATAGTCAATCTAAATCATCGATAACAGGGGCTGGCAACGGCAATGTTGGGGGTGGTGGCTCACATCAACAACAACCCCAGTCAGCAAATAATCCAAACAACAATGACAGCATGCATTCATCACACTTAAACGGCAGTGGCAGCAGCAACAACAACAACAATAACAACGGCTCTTCTGGTGGTAGTCAGAGCCAAAGGACAAATGACGTCCTTCGTAATGCTGGCAGTCAATTGTCATCCGGTGGAGCAGCACTTCAGTCTGAAGAGATGAATGGTTTTGTTACCTTACAACAGCAGCAACAACAACAACAACAACAACAACAGCAAATAAACGAGCAAAATTCTCAAGAGAGTCCACAGCAAAGAGGCTCTTTTGAAGGATCCGCAAATTTAATGAGCAACAACGGCAGTAATGGTACAACATCCGCACAACCAACCTCACAGCAGCAAGGATCCAATAACAACAACAACAGTAACGGAAATAATGGAGCGAGCTCTGCGTCGAACACGGCACATTTGGTGTCAATGGAAGATCCTTATGGCAGAGATTCGTCCGCAGTAATGCGGTACTCCCACATGAGTGATATGGTGAGTAATGGTTCAATTACAAAACCATCAGCTTCTTATGCGGGGAGTGACATGCTAAATGGACATGTACATGGTAGTGGTGGCACTTCAGACGGTGTTACTGCGGCTGGCCGTACCCCCACCTATGATATCTCCAACCGTCCCTCGTATGACTCAAATGTGATGTCCATTTCCTCAACCGCCTTCGAAAGGTACGACCCCAACAATTGCTTAGCCCAGAGAGCCACAACGAACATGTACCATTACCTGCCGCAGTCTTCGGCGGCGATGGATGATCTTAACCAGCAACAGCAAAAGTACCTACAGGAGCAGCAAATGGTGCATGCGAGTATGCTCAAGGCGGAGCACGACGAAAATAACGGACCAATTTACCCCCGACCGATGTATCACTATGATCCGAGCATGGGTCCACTGCCTCCCGGATTCTCGGCAATCAATCTGTCAGTGAAGGTGGCAGCGGCACAAGCAGCTGCAGCTGCGGCTGCGTACAACAAAGGTGGTGCTAGTTCACCGTCCCCAAATGGACCTGTCATCGACCTCTCAACATCCAGTGTGACTTCTTCCAGCCCCCAAGGATTTAATTCGCCACATTACAACCAGCGTATCGGTGGAAGTCCCCAGCCAGGATCTAGTCCACATCTAGCCAGCCCCCAAGTGCCAAGCCCGCAAGGACAGACATTGGATCTAAGTGTTACCCGCCTCCCTCACAGGTAGTTTGTTTGCAACTGATTTTGCTGATTTTTAAGCATTTTTTTTTCTACCCTACTCTGCTTGCCCCGGAACAGTATTATAACGAGCCCTCAATATGGAACTCACCCAGACGCTCTCGGTCATCCACACGGCTTTGGTAGTGCTCCGAGATCGCCACAAACAGAACCGGTTGATTTTAGTGGTCCACCCAGACCGCTTGGATTTGGCCTGGTTGGACATATCGGTGGCCCGGGACCCTATAGCCGCGAATCTACTCCGGACAGTGGTGGATCGCACTATATCGATAGCTATAGAGATCCAAGTGGTAAGAGCACAAATTTAAACTTTAAAATCCTTAAATTATATGACGACTTCTATATTTTATGTGAATTCAATTTTAATACAACTCTTCGACTTTTATTTTGTATTTTTAGGTTACAGTCCTCATCCTGGATATGGAATGGTTGTGCAATCCGATTATCCTCCAGCCGGTTATCATGGATATGGAGCTGCGGCATATCAATGTAGTAATCCGTATGCAACTGCTGTTGGTCCCGGCGGATATCCGACACCAGTTTCGGGTGGTTACTCTCCTAGTCCGGCGTCTTGTTATTCAATGCCACCACCACAGCATATACCACAGCATGATAAAACAAAGGACGGGTAAGTCTGAGATCTGTTTTGGGTATGGGATTTATGTTCGTGAAAAGAATATTCATTACCAATACCTGTACCGCATATGGGTATACCTGCGCTGATATGGATATAACAATTCTACGGGCATAATTAGTTTGGTATGCGGTGCATGTGGTGTCTAGGGTGTATCCAGGATTCGGAATAGAGGTTTCTACTTGCGTTATGGGTTTTATTTATTTTTTGATTCCTTCTATATTGTATTAGTCATGCACGACTTGGATAATTTTTGAACACATATAGCTTATATAGGTTTAAGGTGCTGATGCAAGTTATAATATCTTACTATTACGAGGAAAATGGAAAATTATTCAAACAAATCGATTTTTCTTTCTCACAATTATCGTAAGCAACAGCAAAATTGAATTAATAGCTTCAAACAACTTCTGGTTTTTAAAACCATTTTTTATCGAATACAGGCAATATGTTTTAACATACTTTTTCTAAAAGCCAAAATTGGACCGGTCACGGCCCAAAAGAAGAATAGAGTCATTGGTTTCGTTTCAATATCGATTAACTTAAAACTGCTTGGTTCTCAATTAGTTTTCTCCACCTTTTGCTTTAATATTCGTTCATAGATTTTAATATTTTTCGGATTGAAGTATCGGTTTTTATTCACTTTATTTTAGTTTCTTGTTTTTACTTCTGTCTTATAAGACTGTTTCCATCATTTTCTTATTTTACTTTAATTTACTTACCAATGACAGTTACATAAAATAAACTCCAAATATCAAAGTACTGCTTGGAAACCGATCAAGTTCTTAGAACCAGACACAAAATTATTTGTATTGAATAAATAGAAATAGTTTATAAAATAAAGTATTTGACTTGTTGCTGTTTTTTCCGTTTGAAATATATTAATATATATATAAATATATTAATCTATGGACACTCAAACTCTATAAAAACAAACCTCCTCCTACTCCTACTATAGATTGTGTTCATGTTTGACTATAATCTATAAGACTATCAAAGACATCAGTAAGGTCTTTGGCAACCATGGTAAAGTATTGTTATCTTTTCCCCACCCATAGTGGTCTTAAAGACAACACATTTTGTCAAGGAACTTTTGGTGTGAGACGACTACTTCCGCTATAGTTTTTGACACTCATCTTTATAAACGGGCCATCAAAATTAACTGGAACAAAAGCTTTTATATTGTACAGGTAGGTAATGTACACCAGTTAAATAGGTAGGAGCTGTTTTCTAAAATATGATTTAAGAATTTAAAAGAAGGCTACACTATAACCGTTTAAAATTTCAGGTTTGCTGAAAGCCAGAAACTTCTATGTATTAATAATTCTTAAAAACAACTTCTTTAGAACCCGAAGTTTTTCAAACAAAATTTTAAATGTTATAGTTTCTTATTTAAAATTTTAAAAAGAAGCACTGCATTGGATTTAATTTATTTGTGTTTATGTCCTCTAAAATATTGAGTTATTGAGTTTCCTTTGATATAATTTACACAAATGGAAGAAATTCAAGTCCCGAGTATTTACTTTACTACTGAGAGTCATCTATGATAACGTTTTGTATAAGTGGAAAGATTTGGCTATAGTGCCGTTTGTTTCAGAAGTTTCTTTTATTAGACCTTTTATTTTAAAACTTCTTCATCTTCTTTTTGTTTAAATAGACAAAATGAATGGTCCACAAAGTTTTTAAATGATAAATTAATATTAAAAGTTTTTTTCCACAACATTATACCTAAATATGAATAATCTATGTAAAAGTGAAACTATGGTCCAGTCAGGAAATTGACCAAAGCTGTGAAATCAATTTAAATCGGATTATTATTATCAATCAATAAGGTTTTCTAAAATAAAAAGGAGATTTAATATAAATTTTATCATGAAACAGCTTTAAAGTTTAAGTTTGGAGTATATAGAAGATTACCTTCAAAAGGATTTTCAGATTTTTTGGCGAGAGTCTATATTCTATAACACGTATATACTTTTACATCATCAGAGTTGCTCGTTATCTCTTTTCGCTTCTTCAATGAAGCAAAAGTAGACTTTTTAATTGAAAACCCTCAACCAAACCCTTCGTTATTCTTTTAGAATCTCATTGCTCTTTTAGGTATATTCATCCCGAGAGAAAACGGCTTTGGAATTGGTATAGTGGGCACACCACATAGATTAAGTATACCAAATCACTACCTTATAGCTTATCTACACGAGCCAGATACTCATAGTTATACTTGCCTATATATACTCCTACTTGCGAAGTATGGTTGAAAAGATTAGCCCTTTTGTTTCTTTTGATACTTTTTCAAAATATCAATGCAGATTAAAAGATTGAGACAAAACTTTTAATAAGGGCCTTGCCTCATGTCACAACCTTTTTTCCTGATGCATCAAGATTTCTACTTAGGTAAGAAAGGTTCATAAAAATACACCTTGACTTCAACTGCAGCACTCGAATTGACTTCTTCTCAGATCTAGGTACTTCAAAAGCTCCTTAAAAGAAGTAAATTGCAAGATGTGCTTCTTCTCCATATGATGATAATGATGATAAAATACACTTTTGGGGAATGATGCTAATTACCATTGAAACATTCTGTGGTACTCTGATCCTGTTCAGGAAAATGCACCCTATGGCAAAACTACAGATATGAATTCCATTTAAGAACAACATGACTGTAGGTACATATATGGAAGAGGAACCAAGAATGAGGACCATAAATTATAAAATTTAGTTTTTCTTTCCAAAGTTGGTAAGGATATAGAAGAATTGCATACACATACATATATATACCTATGTCGAATGTAGAAATGAACGGCAGACTCATAAAGCACCTAATTATTTTAATAACCGAAAAAGGGTAATCTCAAGACTCTTATCTTTTTAGAAGTTTTCGCATGTGTACATATTTTTGATTTTGGGTGGGGGTGGTCATATTTCTATATAGATACAGATTTTAGAGAAAGAAGAGATGTGCCTGGCGGATGTCTAAGTACTGGCAATGATTTTGTTAATGGAGAATTTTATGTGTACCCATTCTCGATATGGACCGAAATTGGTTATGCTTTATACAATATACATACATATACGTTAGTATAAAGATATCTGTGGAAAACATAAAGGTTTTCATTAGAAGGCGAACAAGGGTTGAAAGGTGAAATCTTAACGAAGGTTATCCTCAGAAGTTAAATAGTGAACCATTAATGTGGGGTTGTATAGACACAATTTCCAAAAACACAACACATATGCATGCTATACTTTATATGCGGGTTAAAGACGACGATGACAGACAAACCCTTTACTTTGATTCAAGGTAAATTGTCGTTAATGTCCCTTAATTTTAAATTGAAAGTAGAAGGAATTATTTATTATGAATTGGTCTAATGCTGATATTTAAGATGATATTATTAAAATATTAATTCCTGAAATGTTGTGCAGTCTTCTGAAGATGTTTTTCTATTTTATTTTATTTTTAAAGAATTTTGTGCTTTTTAAATTTTGTTTAAGAGGAACAACTTTCAAATCTAACATGTAGCAATTTTTTAAAAACAAGAATTTAAGATTCAAGCGAGCAGATATAATATAGGGTTCGAAAAAAATATATAATATAGGGTTCGTAGAGAAATATATCAGTACTTCCGTATTTTTTCGAAGAAAATAGGCAAAAAGTTACAGTTAATGCAGATCGCTACTGTCACATGATTGAGACCTTCCTCCAACCAAAGATAAATCGGTAAACTAGGAACCACGAAGAAGTCTGGTTCCAACTAGATGGGGCCACAGCACAGCGTTCACTTTTTAAGTAGGGGAGATCTTTAATAACCTTTTTAATTTAAGAGCACTGCAATCAACATAATGGGTTGTAAGGGGCCAGAAATAGCTATCAGTAAAATTCACTTGTAAAAATTGAAACAGCCGAGTTCTAAACTATGTTATTGATGAACATTTTTAGCTGTAAGGACACGACTTCAAATAAATGGTATTACATTACCAGGATCCTCGCACTCAATTTTTAACTTTCCCTAGGTAGATATTGTAATCAGTTTTGTCGAATTAAAAATTAAAATTAATATTTCTCGACATTTTGAAAAAAAAATTTAAATCAACGATTTTTAGAGAGAATTCGGTATGTGCATAAGTTCAAACGTTTTTCGTACGTTTGGGATATCATTTTTCTTGATCTATATCTTAAGAACCAGTAAAGATATCGATTTCAAAAAAAATTATTTCATAGGAAATACCACAAAAAGATACAAAAAGGATTTTCGGAAAATTTAAGTTTTTTTAGTATACAAAATTGAAAAAGTGGTAGGTACTAAATGATTAAAATTTTATATTAAACCCAATTATGTTTTTTTAATAAAAAAAAAAAAACTGAAAAAGAAATAATTGTCACCTCGATTATTTTAGAAACAAATAATGAAGTTACATCCAAAGTAATTACTAAAATTTGTTGCAGTCGTAAGATTTTGGTCTTGGAAAATCAAATCTATATTTTTTTATATTAGAAATAAAGACTTTAAAAATGCTACTTAAATTGGTTAAAATTGATTTCGATAGAAAATATCGGGAACACGAACAGATATTGAAATTAAACGTATTTTATCATATTCACAATATTGTTACTGACTTTTAATTTAATTTTAAGAAAATAATCAATTAATTTTTTTTTATAAAACACGAAAATCTACACAAACCGCAAAAAACTCACAAGAAATAAGTTTCGACTAAAGTATTAGGAAAACAAAGAAAAATATTGACTTACGTTTTTTGTATCTCCCACAAAACTTTATAATCAATATTTCTGATGGGAAGTTATCAGTGTGGGACGCATCTCATCACCTTTTTTGTATAGTACACAATTGGAATGCAATTTATAAAACGAAATGGAATTCTGTTCAGTAAAAATTATATGTCATTAAAATGTTTAAAATGTAAATGAAAAAAAGTTCTAGCATTTTATTGATAGTTATACTGGACACTTCCCTTTTTGTGAGATGATTGTAGTATATATTTATAAATTTTTGGTTCATTTTGTCCACAATTTCACAATTTTGTGGAAAAATTTCATAAAATTAACTGTATTCCTTCTGTCAACATACTATGATGAACGAGGGTTTTTAAAAACGTTTGTTTAATTTTTCATCCCCCTTCATTTTTCACTTCCCCTTAGCTGAATTCTTGGAACCTCACCTGAGCAAGTGTCCGTTTCTAGCATCGCCAAGTCAGTACATCAACTGAAAACATTTTGAAAAAAAATCATTTTCCGCATTCCGCACTTTGCTACACGAGTTATCACAATATAATGAAGATATACTAAGAAATTAACCCCCAAGGACATACACGTCCCTTAATTTGCATATGAATACAATATAAACAAAAATCATAAAGATTTCCTACTACCAAATTAAGGATACAAGCTCTTCATTTGTTATGTATGTTAATAAATGCTCCCAAAATAAGGCCATGTTGTGTCAAATTATATACAAAGGAAGAAAATATATTTAATAATGTATGCACATATCAGGAAAAAAAACGAAATCTTTCATTTTCATATGTAACAAATAAAATAAGAAATTCAAACAAAATATGTATATACGCTCTTACCTCTTGTAATCTTGTCCTTTTTTGTGCCTTTTTCAAATAATTTCTTTGCTCTGTTTTATGGGGAGTTTTAAGTTTTTTGAATCCGTCTTTTCCACAACGGTACAATTTTACAGGATGTGCCTTCTCATACTTATATGGTATGTCGTACACTGTACAGTCATTTGTGTCTGCAAAGTTAGGAATTTTTCCTGCTTAGCATTTATTTACCAAAAATTATTCCATTAAACATTTTTACATACCCAAACTACACATACTATGTTATTGTAAGGACCTATTTTATATGTAGAAAGATTAGCATAATCAGGATGTGCAGTGGCTGAGTAAAAAGTCAATACAACTTTATCTTCCCTGTAAATGGGGAATGTCACAGTATAAAGAAGTCCTGAACGTAACGACGACAACGAACGGTGACGATTATAAATTGAAAGTTGGGTTTAATTGATTTTTTTTGTTTTTCCTACCCAATATTTTATTTCAAGGGCAACAAAAAACACTCTACAAATTTTAAAATTAAAATTTAACTTTGCTTATCTTCGAAAACAATGCTAAATTACAGCTTAACGGGTTGCCCACGTACGGATAGGAATCATCTGCAATCCCATTCACAAGAACTTAAATGTCCGACACCGGGTTGTGATGGTTCTGGTCACGTAACCGGAAACTACTCATCGCATCGCAGTCTGTCAGGATGTCCTCGTGCGAATAAACCGAAGAGCAAACCACGTGATGGTCAGGATTCTGAACCCTTGAGGTACGCTGATATTTTGATTTTTAAACATCCTTTGTTAAGTCCTACTTATTTGCTTTTCTATTGTGGATGTAATTATTTAATTATTTCTATACAAATGCATATGCGAATTTTTTGGAGAATATGAAACACTTTGTTTATTTTCAGATGTCCTATACCTGGGTGTGATGGTTCTGGACATTCAACAGGGAAGTTCCTTTCCCACAGAAGGTAATGCATATACCTACGAGTAACATAAGTCCTTGGATTAAGGTTTATTTGATTTTAATTACCATAATTGTATTTGTATTGTGTTTGTTCCATGTTTGTGCCTGTGCAGTGCATCCGGATGTCCGATAGCAAATCGTAACAAATTGAGGGTCCTGGAGAATGGAGGTACGGTGGAGCAGCATAAGGCAGCTGTTGCAGCCGCAACTGCTATGAAATTTGATGGTGTGAATTGCCCCACTCCGGGTTGTGATGGCACCGGACATATAAATGGGACTTTTCTAACGCATCGGTCACTTTCAGGTTGTCCGACGGCAGCGCAAGGAATCAAGAAGCCGAAGTTCGATGAGGTCACCATGGTCTATCCCAAAGGATACTCAGGTTATTAAAAGCTTTTACTTCCATATACATATGTACGTACTTGTATTCTTACTTTTTAATAAGCCTATTTATTATTTTCATTTATGATTTTATAATTTTTGCTTTGAATGTTGTTTTTTGTTGTTGTTATTGATTTTATTTTTCGCATTCTATGTGTTCGTGTGTGTGCTAATAACACTTAAAACTAAAAACAATCTTACCAAAAAAAAAAGAAAAACAACCAAAAATACAAAAAAGAAAATTCCTTATTACCTCTGGTTTTTCTTAATTTGTTTTCCTATTTATTTATTTTATTCAGATTATGCGACGTTTTGTATCGGCGCCGAATATCTTCTCTAAAATTAATCAAAACAAAAATCTACCAGATTTTTATACAGGTAAGATCAAAATATTTAATTTTGTTTTTATTTTTAAGAAATTTTCAAAAAAGAAAAACGTATATATTTTTTAAATTCATTATTTTGTATTCACTCTTATTAAATAGTACGGTTTAGATATTGTTATTGGCACACACACAAACAAGATTTATGTTAGTTAATTTTATGTATAAAAACATATAAGCATGGCCTAGAGAATTTCTTAAATATTTAATTAATTATTTTTGTTTTTTAATTTAAATTAATTCATTTTATTGAGATGTTTGTTTGCAAAGAGTGTCGGCGTTGCAAAAGGATTTGTTTACAGCAATTTTACACTGTTGCACAATAAAATTACACTTTTTGAATGGCTTTTGACAGCCTTGATTCAAATCCAATTTGCAAAAAATATATGAAGACAGGGTTTTGATAAACAACTTTTTCGAGAAAACGCGTAAATAAGGACTTTTGAGGCTAAATTTATGAAGTACCTTTTTACAATAAATTCCATGATGGTTTTTTAATTCTATAATCCTTTTCTCCAACAAAAATAGAAAAATAATGCTGAAAACGGCTATTTTTAAAACTCCGCATTTAAAAAAATATTTTCAAAAACTACTATATGAAGTATCAAATTCAAGGTTTTGTCAAAACTTCATATTCAGTCAAATGAGTACTCATAGCTGTAGATAATTTCAAGAAACTACGTAAGATGCTTAAATGATTTAAATTCTATCTAGAAGATACAAATTTGTACTTGCAAAAACATGATATAATTAACTGTTAAGACAAATTTGAGTTAAACACCGTTTTTGGTTGTTTTTAACATTTTTAAAGGACGTATTTTAAAAATCCGATGTGATAGAAAAATTTAAAGGCGCGATTCGAATGAAGGATATTTTAATAATTGAAAAAATATTGCTTTGTTTGTTGATCAAAAAAAAAAAAAAGACAAATGTCTGAACGACAGCACTAGTTGTTAGAGAGTTTTGAAATATAAGTTTTTCTTAAAATTTGATTTAAAAAAATACAAAAAACAGGTGAAATAAACACAATTAATTATTATTATTATTTAATTATTGAAAAATAAAAGTTGCATAGATCTATAGGCAAAGCTTGTTTCAAAATCGAGACCACAGTCACATAAGTAAGAGCCTTCTACGGCATGAGCTCTATTTTTAATCCGACTTGTTTCCTTTTGATTGGAAACAGAAATCCTACAGTTCTCTTTTGTACTTAGGATGATCCAAAAATCGATTAATTCCATTCAATAGCCTGAAGTTATTTCGCCATTATCTATCTGTTTGCGAGAAAGAGTGAGTTTTTATTTTGGATTATCTCGCAGCTTTTCTTCAGACAACAAAAGAAAATCGAAGGAGAAAATATTTTTCATAATTAAATTAAAAGTACAAAACAAATTTCGGGCAATATCCTTTTTGTTTAAATATTCTTCTATCGACCAGCATCAAAAGTATAGATGATAGCCATCATCCCTTTATTTTATAAACCGCCTCAGGTGGCTAAGCTTTAAGTGATGGTATTGGGTGTAGAGTGAAAGAGGTATCAAGAAAATGGCTATTTTGAAAATAATGTACTCCTTATAAAATCTTTAATTCATTGTCACATCCTGCCAGCAAAATAATGAAAATCAAATCCAACGAACATCCCTTATATTTCAATTTCCACCAAACTGTAGGTTGATAGACAGAGCGAACTTTCTTTCAAGGAAAACTGCAAATACCTTATTTAATTTGGAAATCATTTGTGCTCCATCCGAGCGCACTTAACCGATATCCGTCACTGTCCCATTTCGACCCACTCACTGCCTTGGAAAAGCAGTCACATCTAGACGAAAAGTGAAAACTCATCCATCGTGCTTCGAGAATTCTCGAATTTGGATTCCTAAAATCTTTGAATGGCAACTGATGGCAAGCCAATTGCTGCTGGGCAAATAATTTATTACTCAATGTTTTGAAGGAAGTTTTAATGGTTTATTTGCGTTTGTCAGTGTGATGGCTATGACGGTGGTATGGTGTCTGCTGGTGGCTTTTTGTCGAGGCTGGAGCAGCATTAGGGGTTGAAAATCCTATGTAGAAATGTCAAATAACAACCCGCGCAGTAAAATTGATTAATCAAGTGCTCTTAGTCAGCGGTTTACCTTTAAAACATTGATTTTAAAATATTACCTACCAATTGTGTCGTTTTACAGAGCATATTGGCAGACACTTTCTTTGGTACACTAATATTAATTTTACTGATTTATTTTGGAGTATTTCTTTTACCTCTGTGTTCTATCAATATTGATGGGAATTTTTAAATAGAAAGAAAAAACAGTTTGAATAAAATCGAGATTGATTGATGGATTACAGAGGGATTTCGGAAGAAACATTTTTTCATGGTTTAATTTTTTTTTCTTATTTTTAACATTTTGATTTATGCAATTTTAATGCTATATCACACACCTTCTTGTGTTTTTGTTTTGTAGAATGTTTTTCTTGGAAAATTAAATGAAAGTAACATAAATGGTTAGCAAATATTTTTTTGAAAATTGTCTGATTTTTTAAGGATTTATGAAAAAGACTCGTATTTTTGAACAAGGACTGTTGCTCTAAAAATCTGTACCTACATGGGTTTGGAAATCATTTTTGGAAATAATTCAATTAAAGTAATTGATTTGTTAGAACACAAAAAATAAAAGGCTTACAATATTAAACATTTTCTCTATTTTGGAACCAACTGATGTTACTTTTTGAATGAATAATTAAATATGAACACTTTTCATATCTCTATGCTGTGAATAAGGTTAACAACGACCCTTGATTTTGATTTCGATGATATTTTTCATCCCTCTTTAAAATTGAACTTCGTTATTTTCAAATTAAATGAGGATTTTGCTGTACAAAAAGTCTTAAGAGTCTTAACCCTCTTATTTTACAATTTTGATATATCTTTGTCATGTCTTTATTCTTAAAATCAATCGAAATGGAGACAGTTTGAAAGTTTAATAATTTTAATGTTTTTTTTTTTGTGCTGGTGTTGGAGGGGTTTTAAGTTTTAGCATGACATCAGGCTATTTTAATATTCTTCTAACTTTTTTAGTTTGTTTGTGTGTTAGAATTGCTTGTGTTGTTATGACTTTGTTTAATCGCTTAATAAAATACATATTCTTTTTCTTTAATTTCAGGCATGGATATAATGATGAACTCAGTTGGCGGTAATATATCAACATCAGCAGCAACAACTGGTAATACTCCATCTGGACCATCAAATAATAGTTCCACTGCATCGACGAATAATGCCTCATCAAATAATAACAATTCCATGCCTCAAAATAGTGTGACCACCAACGGTACTGAAGATTTGACAACTCTTGAAGCAGAGATCTCAGAATTGCAAAGGGAGAATGCTCGAGTCGAATCACAAATGCTGCGCTTGAAGTCCGATATTAATGCTATGGAATCGCAATTAAACACCAGTGATAGGGTACGTACGCTAAGGTTGGTATAATAACCAAGGCAAAAACTATTTAAAATTGTCTTGTGGTTTTCATTATTATTTTTCAAACAGTAAACAGTTCTAAACAAACAAAAAAACATATTGATAAGAAAAGTGTCCTTAACAATTTTTTTTCACAATAAAACTTCGAAGGTAAGGTATTAGCGTACAATTTTAAAGAGCTTATTGCTAAGTTTTTAAAAATGTACTAGTTAGCAGATTACTTAATATTTAGCAATTTACTAAGGGAGTCCAAAATTTTAACTGTTCTGATTAGTAAATTACTAATTGCCGGTGATTAAAAAACGTTCATCTAAACATATCTAAAAAGTGACAGTTCGTGAAAATAAACAAAGTACATACTCTTAAACGGACCTAATAATTGGAATTCCCGACTGTTGACTGATCTATTTCATCAACTCCTCTTATAAGATTAAATGTAAAGTTGTCATATGGGATTTAAATCGTTAATTACAAAAAATGGATTTAAAAATCTACTAAATCGTGTTAAATTTTGCGCCATTGTTTTTTTATTCAAATATAACAATGTTAAAATTATTTTCATATAATAGATTTTATATTGCATTTTGAGCACAAGGTATTCAGTTGATATTCAATAACTTTGAAAAAAAATGTCTCACCTCGAAAATTTTACGAATAAGAAATGATTTCTTCTCCAAAACAATTTTGTGCAACGAAAAATGACCTTTTTAACATTTGGTAAAATTTTAAGAAATATAGAATTGACAGTTTTTATATAAAAATAAAAACCTAAAAAACCAAGAAATAATGTTTTTAACATTCGATTCTAACTAACAGTTTTTTACAAAAAATAAAAACCTAAAAAAATTAAAAAAATAGTAAAATTCGACTTTCGACTCAAATAACTTTTCAAAATTTTGAGACATTGGCTATAATTAATTTTATTTTTTAATAAATATTGTTGTCAAAATTGAGTACCATTTTGAGAAAAATCGAACTTAGTTTTTTTTATAAAAAATTAAGAATGAACAAAATAATTAACAAAAGTAGGTAAAATATGATTTTCGACTTAAATATGTTTTCAAAACTTTGAGATTTTGGCTTAAATCTAGTTTTATCTTAGGAGAAATATTTTTTTGCGCATTAGATAATTTTTTTTTGAAAAATCGAATTAAAAGTTTTTTTCACAAAAAATAAAAACCTAAAACGAGCATTTCTAAAAGTTTGTTAAAATTTTCTCACATAAAACATTGTTTTCTACATTCAGTGAATTTTTGATAAAAATCCAACAGTTTGTTCATAAAAAAAAATAAAATCTACAAAAAACAGTACGAACATTTGGTAAAAATGATGTTCGGTTCTCGATATCACGTAAACAATAGAAGGTTTTGACTACAAATTAATTTCATTCAACCAATTTGTAATTGTTTATATAAGAAATAAAAACTTTTAAGAAATGCTACTAATATGTGTAAAAATTGGTTAAAGACTAAAAAATCTCATCCTTTTAAGCAAGACAAATCGATGGATAGGACGGGAAGTTATCAATGTGGGTCGCATCCCAGCTTTTTTTTCAATTCTTAAAATTTTCCCATATTTCACTTGGCTATATTTTATGGCGCCATTCATTTCCAAAGCAGCAATCATCTCAAGCTTATCTGCATTAATAAATTACTTCGATATGTGAAATGAAGTAAATGAAATTGGGGATTAATGATCCACTAAAAAATGTCCAGATAACGCGCTCACCAAAAGTTTCCTTAATAAAATTGAATATTTCATTGGTTTTAGGTCCTGTAGCATCGTCTTGTTTTAACGAAATGCCATATACATGAACATCCTGCAAGACATGATAAAGTTATTAATCATGATTGTTAAATTAAATCAATCTAGAGAATATATGGATCAATGGTTCCTTCTTCATATAGTGCACACCAAACAGTGACTTTTTGATGATTTAAAAGAATGCTCGACTTCAATTGCTATAAAAATTGGTCGACAATCATTTTACTTGGCTGGAATTTATTTCAGTCACTTGGCCAAAATCATTTTTGAAACATAATTTTTTTTGTAATAAAGCTTAATTGCTGGCTTTACTATTAAATTATATGCGTTTTGTTTCCCCTTTAAAAGCACACTTCTTAAAAACCCACACAAATACTAATTTCCCCACTCAAAAATTAAATTGTATGAAATTGCACTTTCACGCCCCTTAAATTGTTTCAATTCACTCCAAATTGAAGGTATATTTTTTAGAAAGTGTTAAGGACGATTGAATAAAAGTTCAAAACTGTCAACAAATTTTTGAAGGATACCCATTTTTGTATTTAATTTTCTTTGACTAGGAGCCAATAAGGGGATTTCAGGGAAATTCAAAAATTGATGTGTTGTATATTAATTACAAAATTTCATGTCACTATCATGCTATCTAATGGTTTCATCCTTGGCAAGATGGTGAGTCCGATGAACTGTCATGGTGTTGGGTTCAATTTCTGCCTGCGCTATCTAAAGGTAGTGCGTCTTGGGAGAAATTGAAAAATACTCCAAAAATAATTCATGCCATGAAAAGTGATTTCTCAAATTTTCCGTTCGGATTCGGTTGTATTTCCCTTCCACTCTTGTTGTAAGCCACTACTCCCTAGTTCTCAACGGACTTTTGCGCCACCTTATTTATTTGTATTTATTTATTTTAGCTAACGGTTTGAAAAAATCATTCATTTTGAAATTAAAATAAAGATTCAGGTCCTACCAATAATCAAATTAAGAGTGCACTTTAAAATTTGGAAAAGTAACCATGTATTGCAAAAGCCGACTTTAGTATTTTGGTCATAGCATGTATCATTTATTAATTTTAACCTCAACATTAAATGAAAGTAAGTTCCATTAAGTGTAAGCATATCCTATTTAAATAAAAGTTTCTACCTATTGACTTACAACTCTCAACCATTTCTGTGTGTGGTTAATTTGAAAAGAGCACTTTTCATGACAAGAATTACTCTTGGAAGATTTGTCAATTCCTGGTAAGAGGCAGTACGTACCCTTGATACAAAATTAAGGTAGCTCAGGTGGGGACTAAACCCAACACCTCTAGCAAAACAGCCCTACTCTCAAACCAACACGTTACGGATACTGTATATTATGTTAGTTGAAATTGTATGTATCTTTTATATAATTTTGAAATTATTTTGTGTCCGACTTATTTATTACTTTCAAACATAAGAAAGGTTATTTTATTATATACGCATAGTCCAGAAAGTCTCCGTACAGCAAACGGTTTTTTTTCTGAAAAAAAGTACAAGGAAAAAATTTTAAAACCAAAGTGGTAATATTGAAAAAAGTTAGTATCCACCTTCAGCTTATTATAAAATTTAAAAAAAAATTTAATTTTGATTTTCAAAACCTATTTTAAATATATTGTTATAATAAATATTTTATCTCAGAATCAACAAAAAGAAAGATGCTGTACGGAGACTTTTTGGACTACGGGTACATAAATTCAATGATACCTCATTTTGTAATTGCAATTTAATAAGTTCATTTAAAAACAATTACCATATTTTATTCCATATAATCAAAATATTGAACATACTCATAAAAGCTATTATGCGAAATATAATCGTCTTATTAGGTATCATATTTTCTCATCGTTGGTCGTTTTTGGTAGAAATTTATTCGAATTTAATTCAATTTCCCACTCTGGATTTTATTTGACTTTCCACTCCACCAAATAATAAAAATGTATATTTTTGCCTATTTTCTGTTAAGTATATATTCATTTTAATGTTTGATGCTGATGTATGACATTGGATTTGTGCGATATGATTCTGGATGAGTTCTAATATTATTTTTATGGAAAACGTATTGTCATAACGATACAAGAGATGTCCTAATGGACTTTTTATTTATTAGGTTTTGATGGCTTTTGGTGCCGTTAGTCGTGTATGAAGCTTCGAGTTATTAAGTGAATTTTTGTAGGGGTAATAATAATGGTAAGGAGCATTATATCTATCCTGAGAAAAATGTTTTACAAACTTTTTTTCTGTAGCTTTAACTTTCTCCAATAATAAAAATCAAATAAATGAAACTGAAAGTATACCTTTCTTAAAGGAAAGTAAAAGAAAACTTCAAAAATTAATTGATAAACTTGTGGCGACGACGAAGGACGCCGAAGATGGTGTCGGCAGAAAGTTTTCCGCCAAGTTGTCCTTGAATTTGATAGAAAATTCAAAAAATAGTTTTG
>NC_079148.1:77642538-77671968 GCF_945859685.1 Eupeodes corollae
GCTACTTTATTTTTGTAAATGTTTTTGACAGTCTTATATACTTCACATAGGAAGTTATTGTAATGAGTCCCATTTGTCGAATTGAAAATTTTGACATTTCTCGACGTTTCAAGGTACCTAGAGTCGAAGTAAAAGAATTTTAGAGAGATGTCTGCGTGTGCGTGTAAGTACGTTTTTTCGCAAATAGATCAAAAACCAGTAGTACGTTTTTTTCGTCCATAGATCAAGAACCAATAGAGATATCGATTTCAAATAAATTTTGCATTTAGATAATAATACAAAAAAAAGCAGAAACGATACCATAGCAATTTAAAAAAAAAGTTAAACATTTTGGTTTGCAATTAATATCTCACGAACCTAAACCACTAGTGACTTGAATTAAATTTAATATTATATATTATGACGCGATACCAAACATATATATTTTAGAACAAATCCAATTAACATTTTTTTTTATTTAAAAAAAATCATTTTCAGCCAAAAAATTTACGAACACAAAATAATTTTATCTCCAAAGCAATTTTGTGCAATAAAGAATAACGGTTTTAACATCTTACATTATATTAACTGAATTTACAGTATTTTTTATAAAAAAGAAAAATCTGACAGTACAAAAACTTTATTTTCGACTCAAATTTCTTTTCAAAAATTAAAAAATTGGCTTCAAATTAATTTTATCTCACATTATTTTTTTCGACATTCAGTTAAATTTTCATAAAAATCCAACAGCTCGTTTTTTCATTAAAAAAAAATAAAATCTAAAAATAAAGTACCCAAATTTATTAAAAACTGATGTTCGGTTCTCGATATCTCGTAAACAATAAAAGATATTGACTTAAAATTAATTTAATGTATCCAATTTGTATATGTTTTATATAAGAAATAAACATTTTTAAGAAATGCTACTAAAATTGGCAACAATTTGTTTTCGAATAAAAATCTAGTTAACAAAAATTGATTTCGAAATCAGACTATTTCATTGCAAAATATTATTATTAATTTAAAATATTTTAAGAATAATTCAACTGACAACTTTTTTAACAAAACCCGAAAAACCTACAATCTTTTAAGCAAGGCAAATCGACAGTCGGGATGGAAAGTTATCAGTGTTGCATCCCAGCCTGTTTTAATGTTTGGATTCATATTTGGGTTTTTCCAGGACGTCAACAATATCTATAAATAAAAAGTATATTGGCTGCCGAACTTCCAGTGTATTTTTCTGTTTTTTTTTTTTCAAATTGCATATGGTCCTTTCAATACTTTTTTTGCAAAGCATGAGAGTTTGTGTTGTATGCCTATGCTATTATAATTTTCATCTTTAATTTTGTTCTTAGTTGAGGAGAGAACGTTTTTTAAAGAACTCAGTGGCAATCTTGTTTAAGTCTTTTCGTTTTGTTATTTAAATTGCATTTTGGTTTTTAAACTGATTATGCATTCTTGTTGACTGTTTTTCTTCATTCATAAAGTAAATTTTCTTCTTTGCTAAATAAGTGTTGTTTAGTTCGTACAATGTCTCTCTTAAGATTAAGACTCTGATTTCGATAGACATTTTATGTTTTGATGTTCATAATTGATAGTTTAGCTGAGGTTTCGATCCTCTTTTCTAATTCTTCATATATGTTTCGTGTAGTAACAGTGACATGATAGATAGTTTTTACGGATATTGTATTCTGCGAGGAATGAAAAGATCCTCAGAAAGTAATTTTCGTCATGAAAAGTGCTTTCTCAAATTATCCGTTCGGATTTGGCTTAAAACGGTAGGTCCCCCCCCCATCCCTGACACACTTCCCGCACATATAAATGTTTGAAAGTTGTAGGTCACTAGGTCCTATTTTTAGACGGACTGTTTCGCAACCTAATTTAACTTTGTATAAATGTTTCGTATGTCTCGATTTGATGTTGATAATTTGCTGATCATGTTGTTTTTGGGTTATAGTCCAATATGTTATGACCGGGTATTATTTTAGATATTTATTGGATTTGTCGGTTTCTTTTCAACGTCTTATGATTTATTGTTATTTCAGTTCTTACTAATCTGTGGTCACTGTAGATAAACATATACGTATCTTAATTGAATTTTGAAATAACTTTTATTATAGAATTGGTTTCAATTCAATTATATCGATAGAATCCATTTGTATATAATTTACTGAATACGTTTTAATAAAGAATAAAGAAATCATCTCTAAATAGCCTCTAAAACAGTTTTGTTTTGTAAACTATTCAATAAGTACATATGTAAATATTATGTATGTAAGTATTTATTATGTTCTTGAAACATTTATTTTTAGTAATACATAAGCTCCTAAAGTAATATACAAGATATTTACATTTAAGTGGAACATTTTTACACAATACATGTATATTTATAAAACCCATGTACATATATTACATAATGGTGGGGTGTCACCTAAGAAGAAAACCAAACCACATTAATATATCTATGAAACCCAATAAACTTATACATATTGAAATATGTATTAACCAATCTTCGATTGACGTCAATCGAATATATGCTAAAAAACAAGCCCCTACAAGAAATATATAAATATAAATTCCCTTAAGGTACGAATATGTTGTCACCACATTCTCATACACTACAATCCTCACCGTTTACTGTTTACGAGGACGTTCTCCTTAATACACCCACCCCAGAATATTTATGTACATACATTCCGATAATGTATATATTTTTGTGTATCTAATTTCTAAATCAATCAAAGCCCTTTGGAAGCAGCTTCGAATCTTACGTAACTCACTTCTCATGATTCATGCGCGAGTTCAAGACAATTGTTTTCTATTTTTTTTATATGATTTCGGGGGTGAGGTAAAGGGACATGTATGAAGGTACAGCGAATGTCCTTAAGCTTACATACATTTTTATTTCGTCCACTTTGAGAGAAGTGCATAGTTTTCTCTCTCATTCTGGATACCCACCACCTCCTTCCCACCCCTTTTGGATCCTTACTCTCGTCACTTTCATCCTTTTTTTATTTCTATTTTCGTTTTGTTTTGGTTTCTTGTTTTATTTTTTTGTTCGTTTCTTTTTTGGTGCATATCCTTCGGGAAATACAGACATATAATGTATACTTTTTTTACTCATTTTCCTTACTTACAATACTTGTTTTCTTGTTGTATTGCGAACTGCTCTGATTGGGCATGAGCATTGAATTTGACGTTGTGGCCATTGGAAAACATTAGCTACGCCCAACTCAAACTCCTGGCGCATCGGTTTTGCTCTCATGTGCCTTCCGACGAAAAACTCCAACTGGTTGGCTGATGGTTGGCTAGGTGGCCGAAGAGCTCCTCCATTCCGTGTGTACCTACCTACGAATCTTTGTATATGTACTTACATATATATAGATGAGTTGGTGTCTCTAGCAAGGAAAATCAGGCCAAAAGGTTATAGACGTACCGAGAACGACGAAAGAGAGAGAGAAAGAGGAACCGACAAAGGTGTTGTACATATATTTTGTCCTTTGGGGATGTCGTATTGGGGATAAGGGTGGATTGGGTGACTCGTTGGAATGTAATTTGTACTATTGTGTTGTTGGAATAAAAAATACAGAAATACAAAACGAGATAAAAAGGAAAACGTTAGAGGTGTGGAGTTGGTATCTAGGAACACTATATCTTCGTACTATGCAGTAGAGCGTTGAGAATGCATGCAGCAGCCATCGACAAAATTTAAGATGAAAGAAGCTATAAATCGTACCGTAACGTTTAAAAAATGAATGCTTGTTCAACTTCCTTGTGACCGACAATATGGACAAGGGAGTAGAGAGAAACTACATAGGGAGGAGACAGATTGAGAATGCAATGCTTCAGATTTTTTGTTCACAGCTGCACGAGCTGCTGCACATCTATACAATATATGTAGCTTGTAGGCGGCTTTTCACTATAAATTACTTTAAATAAAACACAAAGCATATTGAGTAGAACCAATGTTAAATAGAATATTTTCATGTTTTGTGGGTAATTTTCATACAAAATAAAACATTTTTTGGATAACTTTTTCCATACACTTTCTAACTATTTGCATGAATTTTTGATATTATAATGAATATTTAAATCCTATAAAATAATAAATTCACATGCGCATCGTGCATCTCATTGAACTTTAAAATATTACTATCGAAACTTAATATTATTAAGATAAAATGTGCTTCCGTGTATCAATGGTGCACTGTGGCGTATACATACTTTTTTAATAATCAATTTTGCTTTTAAAACACGACTTATTTAAATTAGTATTACTCTTAATCGATATTATTAAATAAGCTCTTATTATAGAGAGTAAGTTAAGTTATTTTCTTAAAAATAAACCAAATGTTAACTACAATATGTTGTATCATTGTGATAATATAAGTTTGATTTCATTATCCGTTTTTGTTTCCCATATTTTTAGTCGAAAACCAAATTTTTATGAGTTTCAGCAGCATTTTTTGAAAGCGTTTGTTTCTTATAAAATACAAATTAGATTTTTTTAAGAACATTTTATCCTACTTTGACAGCCAAATTACTAATTTTGAAATAATTAGTAAGTAAATACCTTTATCTATTCACGAAATATTCGAAGAAACAAACGTTAGTTCTTACCAATTTTGCGTAGTAATTTTTGCTGATTCTTATTTGTATAAGAAAACTGTCTGTTATATTTGTTTAAATATTAATTAAATTATTTTAAAGGCAATATCTTAAACTTTTACTAAAGACATATGAGTCGCAAATCAATTTTTACCAACTTTTAGTATTGTTTTTTTTTCTGTACGTAAAAAAAAACTATTACTTCGGCTTTTCTTCAATACTTACCAGAGCTCAAAAGCTTTATTCTTTGATACCTGAAAATGTTTTGGGAGTGGTGTCATTTTTGGTTCGCACAATAATTGAGGTAAAAATTATTTTTTCGATTTATAAAAAACCATTAATTGATTTTAGTTTAAATTTTAATAACTTGGTTCGTGATATAGATGTTTGGGGTTAAATATTTTTTGAAAGTGCTGTAGTAAAAAAAAACAATCAATTTGTATGAAAGTCTGATCAGCGAGATAAGAAGATTTGTCGATGAAATCCTGTAGTTTTTAACTTCGGACCAAGAGCGCAGAATACAAGATGTACACAAATCAGAACACCGTTTTCACTTATTGGTATTTTTTACCATGAAGGATTGTTTTTAAAATACAACCAAGTTCTAAGGTTTTTCAAAAATTAGCTAAAATACACTGATGACTTTCCATCCCGTCGGTTACTTTGTTTTGTTGAAGACTTTAAAAAAATGTTTATAACAAAATTGTGTTTGCGATAGATAATTTAAAGTTAATACATTCGCTTATTCTAGAGATCGAGAATCGAACATCAATTTTTACCAATATTGCGTAGGTACTATTTCTTGTAGATTTTAGTTTGTATAAAAACAACGGACTGTCGGATTTTTATAACACTTTGTCTGAATGTAAAACACAATATTTTCTATAAGATGTAATTAGTTTCAAGCCAATATCTTAATTTTTTAAAAAGATATTTAAGTCGAAAATCATTTTTACCAACTTTTTTCATAGGTTATTATTTTTTGTAAGAAAACAGTCAACACGATTTTTTTAAATATGTCAGAAACGTTACTTTTCATTGCATACCATTATTTTGGATATAAAATAATTTTTTGTTCGAGCTGAAATTATTTGTTTAGGTTCTTTTTTTGTATTAATAAAAAAACCGTAAATTGATTTTTTTCCAAAAATATTCTAATTTGTTATCACGCTACAATATAATATAACATTAAACTCAAGTCGCTAGCATAACTGACTTGTATATTGTGTATGGTTAAAAAAGCCACGTACTTAATTTTTTGAGAGTCCTCTCTGCATCTCTCTGTAGCATTTTCTATATAACAAAATTAATTTTAAGTCAATATCTCCACTGGTTCTTTAGATATGGAGGGCGAGAAACGCTTTTCACACGCACGCACATACATCTTTTATTAAGACTCTATTGACCTTAAAACGTCACGAAATGTCAGAATTTGCAATTCGACAAATCGGACCGATTACAATAACTTCCTATTAGAAATTAAAAATAGACAATTTGTCATAAAGTATACCATCACTCTGAAATGATAAGATTGGGTAAAAAAAAGAAAACTATACTATGAGATGAGGGGTTCTCCCCCCATCTCCCCATCAAAAAAGTGAGTTGACATACAAAATCAAAGATTGGAACTCAAAGAAATTCGATTTTGAAGAATTTTTTTTTAATGTTATTATTTGTAAAAAAATGAATTTAAAGTCTATAAGAGATGAAAAATGGTATACGGAACGTACAAAACATACTTACACAATCTAAAAAAATTTTACTTTAATTCTAGGGACCAACTTGAAATATCGAAATCGGACCGATTACAATTATTTATTATGGGAGTTTCAAAATTATATTAGCTTTTGGTTTTGGTAGAATTCTTAGAAAAAATATACTAAAAACCATTAAAAAAAGCTTTTTGATTAGACTTAAATGTTTTCCGTTTGAAACAGTAATAATATAATAAAATAAATAAATAAATAATAGATAAAATCAACTTTTTTTTGTACTAATTGCAAAGGCATCAATTTTGTTTAGTTTAGTCAGGAAAAATTACTTATTTTCTTCTATAAATATTCAAATTTAACAGAATATTGCACTGGTCGAAAATGAATATATTTAGTTTTAAGAAAATGTTTAAATTAGTTGTAGATCAAAGTCCAGATACATATTATTCATATGCGTATTTTATCCGTACAACTTTAAGAATATTTATATAATTAGCCGTCAGATTTATTAATTAATTTATTATTAATTACCAAATGATTTGATGGACCTTCTATTTTTGTAACACCTTTTAATTCATTTTTTGAATATTTTTTTAATTGAAAAATGTTGAGGGTACGTATCAGGGAAACTTTAATTACATTAAATTACCACAGAGAATTCAAAAAATAAAAGGTTGAACTTAACATGAAAATTGCTTTAAAATTATTTAAAGGGATATAGGAAAAAAAAATCTTTTCTGATGTCTTGAATTTTAACTGTTACCACGAACAAACCATTCCTCTAAACAATATTTTCTATTGCTTCAGGAATATTGTTATGTCTGAAAACTACATTTATATTTTTGCTTGAATTACAATTAAAAATTACTGAAAATAAACGATATCTTTTAATACGTATATAAATCATTCTATAAAAAGAGTGATCAAAACGTATCACGACTTACTGATTATTTTAAACACACCCTACGAGTCTGAACTTAAAATGTACATTGACAACTAAAGCTGTGTAGTTTAAGTCCATCGTCAAAACATAAACATTTTCAATGACCGAAAAGTCTTTTTAATTAATCCCAAAAAAAAAACTTAAATAAAATAAATATTTCCATGAAGGGTTATTTTTAATCATTTTATCATAAAAGGGCTTACGTAAAACTTCCTCATCCCTATAGATACATGTCAATCGTCCTGTGTCGTGATTTCTTGTTTAATTAGCATAAGGTAAAAAATATAAAGAACTATTTTATACCTACCTATAATATTCATATATCAAAGAGCCTTACGAATTTATTTGGAAAAATTAGGAAAATTAAATGAAAAGCAGAGTTGTATACTCATTAAAACTTATTTCAGTCATCAGACTTTTTTTTTCAAATAAAAAGGAATATACATTTCTACACTCGTATACACTCTACATACTCTGTCCATTTTTGTCCACATAAAAGACATATAAACTATTTCGAAAATCCTAAAGGGAAAAATAACTTTTAACTTAAAAAATGCAAACATTTGTTTTGCTGGTCAATTATTCCTTTTTTTCGCATTCTCTTATATTTTTTTTGGGGTGATGGTTAATAGAAAAAGGATCAATCTACTTTAGTTTTGTATTTACAAATTGTCCCTTATACTCATTCTTCCAATCCAAATATGTTCACAAGAGATTGGGGTTCTATACGTGAATAGGGGATGAAAGTTCTTTATCCTTTTAATTTTCACTGAAATGTCTGTGCGATGGTCAAATTGTGGATTGAGATACCTTCAAACATATCATGCGGGAGACGAATAGTTGTATTCAAAGCATTTTTTTTTTTTTTTTAAATAAACGATTCCTTTAAAACACCGAACTTTTAATTTAAAATATATTTGGGTAGAAAAAAGGTACTTACATTATTGTTTTTTGACTGGAAAATGTAGTGAGGAAATTATTTTATTTTTTTAATTCGGCTTTTACTTCGATAGAAAACTAAACCGATATCCTATTGTTGTATAAACTTACAATTACACTTTGGTCTTTACGTTTATTCAATGTTAAGAACATGAACATTTTTTAACCTCCCATTGTAGTAGTAATTTGTATGATTTTTCATATTGATAACAGTGACATTTCTTGAAGTTTCATAACCTTTAAAGTTTAAATCCATTGTCTATGTATGGGGCTGTAGGCATAAGTTCGTACATTCGTACGTCCACACGTAACTTTAAAACCAACAATTATGTGGACTTGAAATTTATTTTTTCTACATATAAAGGGTCCGCCATCTAACTTTTTTTTAAATTTGCTTATTCCGTGAATGGTAACCCTTAGTGTGATCTGACAGATAATAAGTTTTATCCATTCGCTAAAAGAGTATGGTTGTGTTTACGCTTGAACAACGCTGAGAACAACGCTTAGAGAAGACGCCGATTTTGCCAAAAATATCATCTTTTCAGATGAAGCTCATTTTGATCTTTACGGGTATGTAAAAAAGTAAAATTGTTGCATTTAGGGCACAGAAAACCTGCACGCATACATCGAAAAGCCGATACACCCAAAACGATTCACAGTGCTAACACGATTCACTGGTCGGATTTTGGTGCAAGGATATAATTGGGCCATTTTTCTTCAAAAATATCGGGCCTGTTGAACGAATTTGTAGACCAAGCAACACTCGATATTTTATAGCATTTTCAAGAAAAAGAAAGTTTTTTGGCGGACCCTATTATAACATTATAATTCTCAGAGAGGACTTTAAAAAGATATTTTAGGTGTTCTTTTTATTCAATATGTGTTTATTTCAAGTGACCAATTTGTTTGGGCCTTAATATCTAACGAATGTATAATAATATCGAAGCTACTCTTTTAAAATTTGTTTGAAATATATGAAGTCAACAAAACGTTTATCAATTTTTAGAGTAAGTGCACTTGAAAGTTTATAACAATTATTTTATACACAAATGATGGTTTTATTTACTAGCAAAATATGATTTGACTTTAACGAGAAGAGTTTTTTTTGCAATTTGGCGGAAAGTACTCGATATTCGTCAACTAGAATATCTTACAAACCTAAAAATTAATACCTCCAGAATATATTTTTACAATAATTCAATTTTGTATAATGTGGTAAAATCAAAAAAAATCTAAGGGCCATTTATAACTATAATTGGGATTCATGTCTGAGATTAATCATCAATTTTTTTTACAATTTGCTTAATACTATCATTGAAAAATTCTGACGTTATGTACTTATTTTAGTAAAACGCATCTATTTCTGATTAGCTTCATTTCGACACAAAATGACGAAATTCGATTCTGGTAATAGCTTTCCAATCACAAAATTTGTACTGATGAAAACCAATGATAGCGATAATTTACATATTAGTGACAGTTTTTTTTTAGAAAAAATATTAACTTTAAAAACTTTTAAAAATGGCTAAAATGATTTTGGATTTAATTCAATGTAGCAAGAAAAGAAACTTTTTTGCATTAATTAAAGGTCTACAGATAATACTATAAGATTGATTTCACATATCGAATAACTGGGTACAAAACAGTATTAACTTCAATTTTGTATTGCATTTTGATTGAAATTCTTGGAACTACAATTTGATAAAGTTGTTGGAACGTTAGGCAACAGTTATAGATATCATTTGTTTTTATTATTGAACATTTTATTTGAGATTTCAAAGTGAGCAAAGAAGTTAAATTTGTTATGTTTGGTGTCGGAATAAAGCTGCGATGAGTTTGCTATTTTGTCTACTAAAAAATATATTATTTAACCCAGAACTTTCCCTTTTTTAATTTTTATATTTATGAATGATGAATTTGTTTCAATGAAATCATTCCATTTTATTTTTTGGTCAGTTTCACTTTCAATGATCAACTTTAACTCTAAGTTTGACTTAGCCTTGAGAAAGTTAAATAAATGTTTGCTGTATACTTACTAGCAAAGAAAACTGTCATTTTAAATAAAAACTATATAAAAGATTATTACATAAATCACATTTTATTATTATCTGAATTTGTTTATATTAAACTATATTATTTTATAGGAGGCATCACCACTGAACACAACCCAGCGCAATACTAGTAATCCCAGTTCCTTAAACAACTATTACGAAAGTCTCCGCAATAATGTGATCACTCTCCTGGAACATGTTCGTATTCCACCAAATGGAGTCGGCCCACCACCACCAGGGACTGGCGGACTTTCGTCATCTTCTTCAATGTCCTCAGCTGGAAATCATCACACCTACTCTCATGCGCCCTTAATACCACCGGGACCATTGACAACGGCTAGCATTTCCCAAGCACAGTCTATAGCTGGAATATATGGACCCCCACCACCACCACTGCCACCTAGTGCTGAAAAAATTCCCCACCACCACCATCATCCCCATCACCACCCACATCACCATGAGCACTTTGACAGTTACATTTCGAAACTTCAGTCGCTTTGTGTTCCGGCGGATGTCTATGCTCTACCCGACGATAATCGTCCTGTATACGACACAATGAAATCATCCATGCACCAGGATTATACTGTACTACCAACACCCATTTAAATTCATAAAAATATAGAACAACAGTTTTAAATGTGTGTGTATTTAATCTTAAAATAATATAATATTGTGAACAAAAACTGTAAATATTAAACAAGAAATATTGTTTTAGTTTTCGATAAATTTGAATTAAACTGCAAGTCCTTGCAGAGCGGATATTCATAAGCTTAATTATAGTAACGATTAAATAAATGATTGTAAGCATTAAAATCCGTTCAATGTAAATATTATCGTAAAAACGAATAAAAATTGAATTAAGTAATTATTACAGGTATTATTTATCATTTATAATTATATAAATAAAAATTGAATCATCAACAAATCGGTATTGTACATTTCATAAGTTATTAGAACCAAAAATAAGTAAACAGAAAATAAAATAAAATAAAATAATTTATTGCATAATGTTTATGTCACATTTGTTTTTGTATAAATAGATAAGTGTCAATTATTCAATTACTTAGTTGACATAATAACAGCAACAACAACAACAACAAAAAACGTTTTTTCTGCATGATAACTTGTAAAATTGAATTTAAAGAACAAATATTTAACTTAAAATGTGTACATAGATAATAAACGATAAATGTAAAAGTTATGTTTATTCGAATTTAATTACAAGGCTCCGGATATAGGTTAACTATTTAAACGATAGAATACATATAGCTAACATTAGTTTTAAGTAATTTAATTAATTAGTTACTAGATCAAAGAGTAAAAGATAATGTGATTACAATTTACAAAAATTTAACAAAAGAAAAACATTTGTAACGACTTTGTTATGGGTATTTTTTATTTATATATTTCATTTTATTAAACGCAATTATAAAAAGAAAAACAAATATAACCTAGTTTATTAGCAATTAAAATATTAATACAGAATCAAAATTTTAATTTTAAAATATGATGTTAAGTATTATTAGCTATAAAACGGATTAAAACAAAAAAGTGCAATACGCAATTGATAAAAATATATTTAAGCTTATTACGATTATTTACGTTTGTTTGTTTGGTTGTTTGTTTATTTTGTTTTGCTGCTGATACATTTAAGTATATATTACTATTATTATGCAATAATATATTTGTTTCATGTTACACACATACAATTTATAATTACTATTAGAAAATACAAATAAATCTGCTTATCTACTTTAAATACGCAAACCAATGAAATGTGAAGAAAACAGAAAATAAATGTTATGTTAAATATTATCTTTCAAAAGTAAAAATTAAATGCATTTTTTTTTTCTGTATAAAACATATATACTCTGCCAACCACTATGAAAAAAGTTCTACGTCTTCTGATTGAATCCAACTCT
This sequence comes from Eupeodes corollae, assembly GCF_945859685.1. NCBI lineage: Eukaryota > Metazoa > Arthropoda > Insecta > Diptera > Syrphidae > Eupeodes > Eupeodes corollae. The sequence continues at coordinate 77,654,693 of NC_079148.1, forward strand.
GAAAGTTTGAAAAGGGTTCTGATGGAAAATCCAAGGCAGGGATCCGGAATTGTTTTTCATTAACCGTTAGAACCCATTTACTACCACTGAACCCGCTTGGGTATAGAAAATTGAACAACATTATTGATATACCGTTGTCTTTCTTCAAATTTCTTTGGATGTTATTAAATTTTTTTTGTTCTTGACATATTTTCAACAAATTAGAGTGCAGTTTATTGTAAACCAACTAAAACGATAGTCTCTTTTATAAATCCGCGTCAGGTGCGATTGCAATAATCTTGGTTTTTGAAAGGTTGGTCCGTATTTTGCAATACAAAAAATTTTCGTTTTATCAATTTTCTTATTATTTTTTGGAAATAATTCAACTGTTTATAATGAAATCAGATAAAAGTGAAAAATCAAGTGTTTATTTATTTTTCTATAGGTAAGTACGCGTAAAGTTAAGTTATGTGTACCCGCTTGGGAACAATGGGAAAAAGTCAAAACATTTTTTTTATGAAATGGAATTCAAAGCATTCTTAACATCATCATTTTTTGGAATTAAAATCGATAATCTTAAAAACGCAATAAATGTGATCGAAGAAAATGATCGAAACTTTGTATTTGACAATTCGTTTCTACTACCAGATGCAAATTTCAATATAGACGAGGATGAAATAGACACAGAAAATTTGGATAAAGATCACATAACCAATAATGTTCTTAATAACATTGAACTTCTATTAGGAATGAGGATTTTGGTAGCGAGGACGAAGTTTCTTTATCGGTTATAAGAGCCTGGGCAATCTCATAGCCAACGACGATGGCCTAAAAGAGGTATTGATATGTCGATGAACCGTTCTAACAATTTTGTGATAGACAAAATGTCAAATGAAGAGATTCTTTTTGAATTATCATCTCTTGAAGACTCTGTAAGCCTTGCGCCAGATAATATACCTCCAAGCTTTCTTAAAAAACTAAAATCTTGCTTCTTTATTAATCTTCATTTAATTTTCAATCTTTTTCTTACTGAAGGTGTGTTTTTGGATTGCTGGAAACACTCCTTCATATATCCAATTTATAAATCTGGAAACAGGCAGTTGGAAATTATAGGCCAATAGCTAAGCTTCAAGTCATACCTAAAATTTTTAAAGCTATATTGTATATAACAATATATCTGAACTTCAGCATGGTTTTGTAGGTGGAAGGTCAACTGGGACAAATTTGTCAATCTTCACTAGTTATTGCCTTCAATCCTTGAAAACTAGAAATCAAGTAGAAGTCATGTCCCAAAAAATCCATAACTAATAGAACAACAGTAATTCCTGGTTATATAATTAATTACATAAAGCAAAGAAACTATGTTAGAAAAAAATGGGCTAGGTTCAAACATGATAATGACTTTTATTTAATGAAAAATCTAACGAAGAAAATATCCTTTGAGATCACAAAATTCAGAAACAACTCTTGGAACAATAAGCTCAGTTCCCTTGAGCCAAATTCTAAACCTTTTTGGAACATCGCCAAGGTCTTAAAAAACAAGAATAGATCCATACCTCATCTTGAAAATAATAATTGTCTCATTGTTACGCATGAAGAAAAAGCAAAAATGTTTGCTGATACATTCGCGCAAAACTTCAACAATCCTGTTAGCACAAGTAAGCGCGGTAACAAATGTAGTTACTGATTCGGTAAATACCTTGAGAAATACAGTCGTGCCCTTACCGGCAGACGTCTTTGTTTCAGGCGAAGATATAGAGTATTTTATTAGCAATTTGCGAATAAAAAAATCTGCAGGTTTTGACTGCATAAAAAATATTTACTTGAAGGAGCTGCCAAAAATTGCTATCCGTTTTATTTGCGTCATAGTTAACGCTTGTATCAAATTGCAGTACTTCCCAGAAACTTGGAAGATGGCAAGAATTATCCCTATACTTAAACCAGGAAAACCAACAAATGAAGCCAGTAGCTATCGTCCAATAAGTCTTTTAAACAACCTTAGTAAAATCTTGGAAAAAGTAATTAAAGCTAAGCTCTTAATTTTTCTTGAAAACAACCATATTATACCAAACAACCAGTTTGGATTTAGACAAGGACATAATACTTCTCATCAAGTTTTACGTATATGTAATCATGTTAAAGATAAATTTTCTGTAAAGCAATCTACAGGTCTTGTACTCTTAGATGTAGAAAAAGCATTTGATAGTATATGGCATGAAGGAATTCTTTACAAACTTAAACTCTTTGGCTGTCCGGATTATATCATTAAGTTTGTTCAAAGCTTTTTGCAAGGAAGAACATTTAAAATAAACTTAAATAATATTTGTTCTAGTTCCAAAAATATATATTCAGGAGTTCCGCAAGGATCAGTTTTAGGACCTCTCTTGTACATTGTTCATGTTTCCGATTTACCAGACCTTCTTAACTGCAAAATAGCTATGTTCGCTGATGACACTGCTATATTTAGCTCAAATGAATTAGGGTATAATATCGAAAGTTCTCTTCAATACGCACTTGATACTATACTTCAATACTTTGAATCATGGAAGATAAAGATTAATGCAGAGAAAACACAAGCTATCTTTTTCAAGAGAAAAAGAAAAGCTTGTGCTTTACCGTTTAGTAACTTGAAAATTAATAATTCAGATATTCCGTGGGTTGATTCTGTCAAGTATCTTGGTGTATATTTAGACAAGACATTAACCTACCTAATCCATGTGAATAATACATTAAATAAAATAAGTTTAGCAACTAGAATGTTATATCCATTGATTTGTCGACGTTCATGTTTAAGTAATCATAATAAAATTACTATCTACAAAGTCATTTTTCAAGCAATTATTCTTTATGCATGTCCAGTCTGGGGAAGGTGTGCCATGTCGCATATTAATAAACTGCAAATATCTCAAAACAAAACCATGAAAATGATGTTAGACCTGCCTTGGCATTTCTCAACTTCAAGATTGCACGAAAATAGTGGCGTATTAAAAATTTCTGAGAAAATTGAAAAACTCAATACAAAATTCTTCTTTAATTGTTAAGATTCTGAAAATTTGCTTATTAAGAACTTGCAAATATAAACTGTTAAAAATTCAAACAAATCTCTGTGATATCAATGTCACTTTTAATGTTAAATATTTTTGTATTTCTTTTGTTCATTCATTTATTTATTTATATATTTATTTTAATATTAATTTATTTACTTATTTATTTATTTACTTATTTATTTATTTATTTATTTATTTATTTATTTATTTATTTATTTATTTATTTATTTATTTATTTATTTATTTATTTACTTATCTATTTATTTACTTATTTATTTACCTATTTATTTATTTATTTGTTTATTTATTTATTTATTTATTTACTTATTAATTTATTTATTTATGTATTAATTTATTTATTTATTTTGTTGTTTATTTATATATTTATTAATTTATTTATTCGTTTGAATATTTATTTATTTATCTTGTTATTATTCATTTGATTGTTAATATATTGATTTATTTATTCAATTATTTGTATCTTGTTATCTATGCATTAAATAACTAGCAATTTCATTATCATCTGGTAATTCCATTAGTTTTAAGCCCATTTTATCTATCCAACAGATTTCTAAAATAAAGAAATCCTTAGATTAAGATTCAAATGTTAAATGAAGGTTTTTTCTCCGTAGTTCTTCAATAGTTTTTCATTCTACATCTCTTTTGTCATACCGAAATATATATTTTCCCCAGTTGTAAGATATAAACTAAATATCATATCTCTGTGCAAGCTGTGTGTATTCACTTTAATTCTTGTAAAATTGTAATGCTTTATTCTACGCAAATAAATATCTATCTATCTCAGTAGATGTCATTTTCACAGATTTCGCTAAGGCATTTGACCGCGTTCAACATAACGTTCTTTTATGTAAATTACAAGGCATGGGTTTCAATTCAAATTTTTAAAATGGTTAAGAAGCTATCTTATCAATCGCACTCAATCCGTAAAAGTAGGTAGTATTTTATCTAAAACTATAAATAAGTTTTCAGGAGTGCCCCAAGGAAGACATCTGGGTCCACTCCTTTTTTTAATATTTATAAATAACATACCTTCTGTTATCTTAAAAGCTTTTATTTGCAGACAATTTTAAGATTTTTATGGAAGTTAGAGACTTGCAAGATTGTATTCAACTTCAACGTTATATTGAAAGTGTAACCGAGTAGTGTAGCAAGCATCGCTTGCATTTGAATACTCATAAATTTTCAGTTATGACTTTTCATCGAATAAAAACTCCAATAATATTTGATTACACCATTTCAAATACATGTCTTAAAAGGTTATATTTGCAAAAAGATCTGGGGGATATTTTTACCCTGAGCTTAAATTTAATTCTCATATTGATTATATAATTTCTAGAGCTAACGCAATGCATGGATTTATTATGAGAAATTCAAAGGATTTTACAGATCCGTATACCTTTAAATTATTGTACGTTGCACTAGTTCGTTCTGTTCTTAAATATTGCTCTGTTGTTTGGTACCTCTACTACAACACAACTATGTTTCGCATTGAAAGGGTTCAAAAAAAGTTCACAAAATTTGCTATCCGCAAATTTTACTCATATCTGCAAATGCCTTCGTATGAAACGAGATGTCAACTTATTTATTTAAGTTCCCTCGATAAAAGGAAAACGAACTATTTAACTATGTTTGCTCATGATGTCATATATGGTCATATTGACTGTTCAACTCTGCTTTCTTTTTTTGCTTTTTATGCACCTCAACACTGCCTTAGACCTAGAGAAAATGAATTCTTCAACATCCCTAAAGACATAACACCAACTATGGCCAGAATAACCCCATAACAAATTCTTGTTTTTATTTTAACCAAAATTTTCATTTAATCGACTTTAAAATTAATAGAGAGTTATATAAACCCACAATATTAAATTCATTATTAGTTTTATAATTTAGTTGTTATTGAACTTAATTTATTATCTATGTATGTACATATATGTATTATTTTATCAATCTAAAAAAGTTTTGAATTACTTGATAGATTTAAATAAATAAATAAATAAAATATAATATGAAATGTGCAAAATGAGGCAAAAATTGGTGGTGGCCGCTTTTTACGTCAGTTCTTAGCTCTTCTTTGGTGAACGCTTGGAAGCTGTATAAAGTCACAGATGATTCCTCAAATTACTTGCTTCGTTTCAATACTATCTTAGATGCTCGATATTATCTTAGAAGATATAAAACTCTCCAACCTTCGACATCAAAACACTCCATATCTACGAGTGTTGCTTTATCTGAAGATCACCATCTTCCAAAGAGAATTGAAAAGTCTCTTAAATGCAAATCAGATGGGCTTTCATTATCAAAATTTTCAAATTTTAATTTTAAATGTCTTTGGTAATAAATGGGTATATTTTTGTGGATCAGCGAGAATTTGTTTACAGCAATTTTCCTTTTGTTGAGTTTCCTTGCTCTTTCAGTAATCAAAACAGTTGTAGGAGTGATGGTTTATGAACAGAACTGATATGCAAGAGGTTCAATCCCTGCATGTGCCATTTAAAGTTTCCTTGCTGGCGCTGCCTCTTTTTAGGAATTGACAAATCTTAAAATTGTAATTCTTGCCATGAAAAGTGCTTTCTCAAAACTAAGCGTTCGTTTCGATTCATCTTACAAACTTTAGATCCACCCTTACTTGACTCGCACACAGGAATGGTTAAGAGTTGTAAATCACTATCCCCTGGTTCTCTACGGTTAGTTGTATTTATCAAGTATTTTTCATCACTCTTTTAGATATTTTATAGAAAAATTTAAAAAAGTCGCACATGTAAGCATTCAAGTGAAGCATCTTTTTATACGCTTTTCTAGTAGTTAATTATTTGATTTGGGAAATTCCAAAGCGTTTCAGAAGTTCACTTTAACCGTATGAATTTAAATTGTCGAAAAACGTACATATTTACCGGTACAAAATTACACCCAAGTATAAAAAGCGAAAATCTTGAAAACGAGAAAGTATTTGCTTTTATAAAACATCGTTACTTTATTGTGTGAAGATTGCTCGTCAAAAAGGCCTTTTTTAAGTTTTTAAGGAAGAATATCAAACAAGTAGCTACTAAATTCTAAATTAATCTATACAGAATGCATATTTTTTTCACCATTTCTTAAAAATAAAATAAAGCGACCAATAAAAAGTTTGAAGAATACAATAAAAAACAAAGGAAACGTTGGAATATTAGCTGAATATCTAAGGTTTGTCATGTTTTAGTCACCGAAGAAGTTCCAGACCAATGGACGAAATCGGAAATAATCATAATGTCAACGATATATAAGGTTTCACAAAAACCTTGTTCAAAAGGCAATCAACCTAAACAAGCCGGTATTGGATCAGCTTTTTTGACAATAGATCATTTACAATTCTTAACCAAATAATAGAAAAATTCAAAGATCATAATATTACAATATACAATATACTTCTTCGCCTTCATCGATTTTGCAAAATCGTTTGATACAGTAAAGCAAAGATTTGTTTAGAAGACGCTTTCAATGAAGTTGTAGATGAAACAATAGTTCGAATCCTTAGGAAAATGTGTGATAGGAGCATTTCACGCATAAAAACGGAATGTATTGGACCAAATTTTAAAATATCGTGAGCCTTAAGGCAAGGAGATCCAATTTCAACAGCAGTCTTTTCTGGAAAGACAAAGGATTAAAGATAAATGACAAATGACTTTCAAACCTCCTATTTGCCAATGAAGTTATACTTATGGCAGATAACTGTAAAGAACCTTATACGATGCTAAACCAAATGTGCTTGAAAAAATCAACAGAAAACTAAAATAATGATAAACGGTGTAAATAAAAAAAATATTAAAATACGTTCAAGATTACACATACATGCTTTAAATTGTCTGATTCAAAAATAAATACAAAAAGCAAAGAATGACAAAAGTTTTGTCAGTCAGTTTCGGGAATGTTGAGCATCTAATTACATTAAATATTTCGAATAAAACCAGAAAATATGTGTTTGGCTCAACAGTTCTTTTAGTTTTAACCTATGGATGCTAAACTTGACAAATCACTCCCTACATATAAAAGCATTTCAATATTCCAACAGTTTTCTAAATATGTCATATTTAAGAGTTAAAATAAAATAGTTTAAACGTAGCTTTTTTACGAAAATAATATATACATTTGTTGTTTCCATTTCTATAAATGTAAAGAACACTAATGAACGAAAATGAAAAGGATCTAATATGAAGAATGTTCGGTATTTTTTAACGTAGTTTTTTTTAACACATTTTCGAGATTGTCTAATTACTATCGCTATCAGATTGCTTACTTAAACAAATGTAATATAAAGTAAACAAATGGGAAGAAAATTTAATGTGGCACTCACAGATTACACGTATCAGTCTCTTTTTACTTCAAATTTTGAGAAATTGAAAGCTTTCATATCAATAGACATGAAATGAGTTTTGTACACAAAAATCAATAGATTTTTAAAAATTAAAAAAAATGTCATTCTTGAGAAAACTTAAAAACAAAATCACGAAATATGTTCTTGTTGTAGAAAACAACTAAATTAAGAAAAAAAATTAGAAAGTTTTAAAAAATGTATCGGTTAATTTTTGAAAAATATCGAATTTTCAATTTTTAACCAAAAAATGTGTATGGAGATTGCTGTTATTTTTCGTATTATAAAAAATTCAAAAACTCCGTACGCTTTAAAGTTTAAAGTTTGAACTCTATCGACACAAAGGCTAGGGATGTAATGGCCAGGACAGACAGATGGACGAAATCGTAGAACCCACTTTGTTCGACTTTTCTACTATCTTAATGTCATGTTTGATTATAATCTCGAGTCCGAAATTTTATGAATGTAATACTTGCCATATAGCTATAAGTTTCCAGTAAAAATCATTTCATAAAAATAAGGTTGAATTGGAGGTGATCTCTTATTAAAAGTTTCTTCTTAATTTACACTTTTTCTTGGAAACAAATTTGACGAAAATAATTTTAAGCATTATTGTAGTAAAAATCTAAATTTAGTGAAAACAAAGCTGGAAGGATGACATTCGGAAAACATGCCCACTTTATTGGCGATAAGCACTAAATAAAAGAAAATGGAGAAAATTGGGTTGATTCCAAATATCTCACGAACCATTAACAATAGCGACTTTAATTCAATTTTAAATTTGATATTGTGTTGTGATACCGAATAGTTTTGAAAAAAAAAATATTATCTTTTTCATAAATAAAAAAAAACATACTTGCAACTCAGAAAATTTTCTGAACAATTAATGAAACCACTTCCAAAATAATTGTTTGCAAAAACCTTAAAATGTTACTACTACAAATTGGTAAAAATCATTTCGACTTGAATATCATAGTAGAAAAAAGAGATACTGGCTTTAAAATAGTTTTGTTTTTAAAATGACATTGTTGCTACTAATTTCTCAAAAATAAAATAAAAACTTACAAAAATACTGCTGAAAACTGGTAAAAACTGATTTTCGACTCCATTTTCTTAAAATTTCTGTACCAAATATTGTTATTAATATTAAGAAATGGTTTTAATAAAATAAAATTTTCGTTTTTTTTATAAAAAATAAGAATCTTTCAACAGTAATTTCAACATTTGGTAGAAAATAATCTCCAGTTTGAAGATCTTCACCTTATATAAAGTTTTGTTATTAACATCATTTAAGGTTATTAACCAATTGTGAGTAAACTACAAATCTGTAGGAATGAACAAATCCTATAAGAATAATTCTGGCCATGAAAAGTGCTTTCTCAAATTAGCCGTTCAGATTTAACTTTAAACTAAAGGTAAAATACCTGTCAACGTTATACTCGCACCTTGTTTATTTATAGAAATAAATTTATGTTTCTGTACCAATTGTTTATGATTCTTAAAATATACTTAAATCTTCTTTTTTTATGATTAATAAAAATGACAACCACTTTTAAAATCCACCGATTGACAAAATTACTTTTTTGTCTGTATCACAAACAAAACAATACTTTTTTAAAAATAACGTTGTATCAGATTTTTGAAATATGTAACTTTAAAAATGCTAAAAACGACAAAAGACGGAGTTCTTAAGACTAAGTTTAAACTCAGCATATCCCTTAACAATAAATTTATGTGACGATTTTGCAAAATACAAATTGTTCTCTTCTAAATAAATAAATTAGGTGGCACAACAGTCCGTTGAGAACTAGGGCCTAGTGACGTACAACTCTCAATCATTCCTGTGTTCGAGTAATGTTGCCAAAAATACAGGGGACCTACTGTTTTATATGCTGAATCCGAACGACTAATTTTAGAAAACACTTTTTCATGACAAGAATTACTCTTGGAGAATTTGTCAATTCCTCACAAGAGGCAGTACCCGTGATAAGACTTTAGATGGCATAGGGAGGGATCGAACCCAAGACCTCTGGCATGAAAGTCCAACGCACTAACCATATCATGCCACTGGTACCGAGTTCTCTTCTAGATGTTTGTTTCATGTCTTACTAAGTTTTTGGAAATTATTATTAGTTATTAATCTTTTTTGACTCTATAATAAGTTTTGAGCAAACATTGAATTTAATGCTTGCTCAGAAAAATAAGTTTTGGAATGAATATTATGTGTTAATTGTGATCCCGAACCTCGATTTTAACTTTCTTCCTAAATTTATTTTTTTTTACATTTTTTAATATACAAGATCAAAACTTATTGTCAATCCCTTTTGCCTCTTTATTGTTAAAAACTGTATTACCACTTATTGTTTGCGTTTCTTTAAGATTAATTTCAAACACGTAAAATCTAACAACTTATGAAGATTTTTTTAGAATTTTATGTAATACTTTCTATATTTCAACTGGATATTGAAGAAAGATTTTAAATATTTGGAAAACCATCACCTCCTTGAATGGGAATAGTCTTGAAACTCCTAATGTACGTGTTTTTTCGAATTTATCTCAAACACCTCATGTGACAGAGTAATTTTGAGGTCGGACTTGAATTATGGCCAACCAAACTCATTAAAAAAGTGCAATTGAAAACCAATGTTATTTAAATCAAAGCTTTTATTCAATCGTTTTAAGCCATTCAAAATATATCAACTAGCCTGCTAACCTTTAAATATGAATCAATACTTTAATTCTTAAACTTCTACGTGTTACCCTAAAAAACAATCACTCAAATAAAAAACGCACATTCATGTCCACTGTCTGCTCAGTTTTTTTGCAAGTTGACACGAACATGAACATACACTATAGATAACGACTCGTCTCCTGACTTGGATGTCCGGCGCAAAAGGGGCCTTCAACAAAAATAAATTGTCACATCATTAAGTGGTGACAAATAAAAAAAAGACACAAGCACCACACATTCAGAAACCCTTCTTGTAAAACAAACTTCTTTGCCCTCCTCCTACACTTTCGCCTGGTTTTGGGGATGAATAGTGAATCCAGAGCGGGGAAAGAGCGCACCCTCTTACAAAATGTTCAGCTTGTTTTCGGCACGGTTTTTCTGTCCATCCGCAAAATGAATTAGATAAAAGAACAATTCTACCATCCTTGAATAAGTGCTCTAATTACAGCATGCACCAAAACTTGGACCTTTCCCCCAAGGGAACATGCCTATAGAATATTTGGATACCCAAACCATAACTATACTCATTCAAGAATGTTCCTTTATCTTGTTAAAGCTAGGGAAAAGTGGGAACATTAATAGTTGGTCATTAGATGGAATACTTGCTGCAAATGATCAGCCATTATTTGCTAATAACTCACAGGGCGTGTGACTTATGTGGAGCAATTAGTGGGACCATTTAGGAAGAGCCATGACCAAAGACGCAGAAAAACGAACGTGGACTGGACGCGAACGTGCTCTAAAAAGAAAAGAGTTCCTTTGAATCATAATTGACGATATGAAAGTGCGAAAGCTCATGACTCGTAGTGTCATCTGTCCCAAATGCAGGAGCAGGTATATAAGGGACTCCAAATATAGAAGAGATATTAATGAAAGTGAAGAATCTTGTTCAACCATCAAATTTGTTTATTTATCCATGAACTGGGATGGGCAATGGGCTGAGCATTGATGAATAAAATGACCTTAATCAATGAAACACGGCACAACAACGGATTGACATTTGGTCCCATGTGGCTGTATCTCGTTTACGCCACTATTCATATACCAAACTTCGCATGTGGTCACGGTGAACCTTGGAAGAATCTTATCGCAACCCTCAAGTTAAAGCCAAAGGCAACATGGCATTCAAAATAAAAATGAGAAGAAATTGTATTGGTTTAGTAAGTTTGACAGAGGTTAGAAGGACTTATAGGATGAGGAATGATTCCAATTTGTTTTTTTTCTTTCGTGAGTGGATTGTGGAGCCAAATGTCCTGCAAAATGGATATAAATAAGATATGAATGGTCAAGTTGATGTGTCTTGGGAATTTGGGAATAATAAGTATTTGAATATTTTATTTCATCTCTCTAAACATGGGTGGCATTTCGGTTAAATTGATATCGAAGCTCTTTGACAGTCTGACTTAGGTACATGAAAACAAATCATCTAAAATTCTTTTACTAAAATTAAATAAGTATACATTTCTACATCGTAAGGACAGTCAAGGTCTGCTTCAATTTTAAATATTTCACACACAAAACAAAGAAAAAAATCTGTGGCGAGAACCAAAGACCGCACAAAAACCACGTTCTGTTGGGTTAAAACTCCATGTCCTGTTCATATTGGTCTGGCTAAAAAGCAATTAGGAGAGAAATTTCCCATTTATTTATATTCTGCTATGTTGACCACTCAAATGCAAGACGCCAATTATTCACGGATAATCTAACCCAAAATGGGACGTTAATTACGACACGTCATTAACATGAATGTGCTTACTCTAAGGACACTTTCAACAGCCGTCACTACCAACACCGGACCACTACCATTTCTAAAAAAACAGTTGATTAATTGTTTTGAAAGTTGAAACTTTAATATGGTAGGTGATTGAATTTGTATGGAATTATTTTTGAGTTGAAGGTTGCATAATATAACGTATGCATTTATTTATTATAAAATCTATTTGGAATTATTTTTTTAAATAGCAATCAAAATTATTTCCGTAAGTTTTATTTTTGATGTTGTGTTGAAAAAAATGATAATATTATAATCAAAAAATAAAAGAAGGACAGGTTTCTGAAATAAAGTGAAATGAAATCGAGATCTTAATCGAAAATCGATTGTAATTGTTTTTAGGGTTTTATATTTTGATCAATTTTAAAACTTCGAATACTTTTCAAAATTATTTTAAGTGAAATTAAAGCACCTGACATACATATGTATGTATATGTTTGTTTATCACATCAGTCGATAAACAGTTTTTCGGATTTGTTTTGTTCATATCAATAAAATTAATATATAAAATATTACTGTTTTTAGTGTGCATTACAGCTAGCTTCAGACTTTGAGGTAAGCAGTTTAAAAATATCGGCTGAGAAACTCTCATTTCACTATGTGCCGAAGCTTTATCCGTTTCTTCAAATATAAAGTAGAAGCTTAAAAATTAGTTTAGCTTCATTTTCTATTAATACAATTTCCTCATGCCGAATTCAAATCACACCGACTTAATCTAGTCGAATAGAAATAAATTAAAAATCGAAATATAGAGAACATAGAAATTCACTATATTTTAACTTAAAAAAAAAAAAGAAATCAAAATTTAAAGAAGCGAAATATACAACTTCAATTTTTATTTTGAATAGATTTACATTTAATTTCGAGTGGAAACTTAGAACTTTGGTGATATGATAAACTTATTTCTTTAAGAACTATACGTACATGGGTAAGGTGAAACCTTTCAAAAGGCTAAGAAAGTATGTAGATGTATTGCAAGAAACAACGGAGTACATATACATTAAAAGCTCCTGAAGATTGCTGAGAAAAAAAAAATGAGTGATTCAAACGCGAATTCTAAAACACGATTAAAAGAGGCTGGGATGCGACCCACACCGATAACTTCCCAACCCGTCCGTCAATTTTTCGTGCTTAAAAAGTGTGTAGGTTTTAGTGATTTGTTAAAAAAGGTGTCAGTTTAATTATTAAGAACAAATATTAGTTAACTAGATTTTTAGTTGAAAAACTATATTGTGAATTTTTACCAATTTTGCGAGTTTTTTTGGAGATTTTATTTTTTATGTAAAAACTAACTGTTGGATTTGTATATGTACTGTATCATTTTATATTCGTAAAATTTTCTAGGTGGCAAATAATTTTTTTTTCAGTTATTTTTTATTTATAAAAAAACCGTTAATTGGATTTTTTTCCAAAAATATACTCGTTTGGTATCACGTTACAATACGTAATGTTAAATTTAATTCAAGTGTTTAGCGTTATTGGTTTGTGAGATATTTAGGGTAAACAAAATGTTTTTTAAACTGCTATGGTAAAAAAAAGCCCCCACACAATTTTCTTGAGAGTCCCTTCTGCATCTTTATGCATTATTATTCGTATAACAAAATGTATTTGATGTTGATATATCTTCTGTTTCTTGAACTACAAACGACGAAAAAACGTAACGAACGTACGTACATATGTGCACACGCACAGACATCTTTCTAAAAATCTTTTATTTCAATTTAGTAACCTTGAAACGTCGATTAATGGCAACATTTTTAATTCGACAAATCGGATCCATTTCAATAACTTCCTATGGGAAGTTAAAAATAATTAAAAAAAAAACATTCCCAGTTTGCAACAATTGATTTTCGACACCGAATATCTTTTCAAAAATTTAAGATATTGGCTTCAAATTAATTGTATTTTATAAGAAAATATTGTTTTCAATATTCAGTTATACATATTTTGATTCAAAAAATTTAAAATATTATCTTCAAACTATCTTTATCTTGTAAAATTATTGTTAACAACATTCAGTAAAATTTGAATACAAATCCAAAAGTAGGTTTTTTTTCATAAAAAAAATATCTAAAAAATATACTTTAAAAAATGTGTAAAAATTAATGTTCGGTATCGTCTGAATAAATGACAGATTTGACTTCAAAATTATAACATTCTTTGCAAAATTTTGTTGTTCACGTTATCCTATCGGTATTTTTACTCGTATATTATAAGGAATACAAACATTTCGTATCTCACAGAAAATGTTATTATTAATATTTTGTTGACAAATGACAAATGTAAAACTATGTGTTTTACACGCAAAAAAACAATTATAGATTAGAACTATTTATTAGATTCTTCCTCCCTTTGTAAGCTTTCCGTTTTCTCTGATTTAGGTGTTATTCTTGACAGTAAATTAACGTTCTGTGACCATTATAACTTTATAGTTAAAAAGCTAACAAAATTCTCGGTTTTATTAAACGTTTTTCTCGTGACTTTCGTGACTTTCGTGACCCATACGTCTTAAAACTTCTTTATGTATCATTTGTAAGGCCAATACTTGAATACGGCTGTGTTATATGGGCACCATACTATTCAGTCTATATTGACAGACTTGAAAGTATCCAAAAAAGATTTATGCGTTTTTATCTTCGTTTTCTTCCGTTTTCCCAAATATTTACACCACCTCCTTATTCTCAGAGACTTTTGCTAATAAAGCTCCCTACACTTTTACAACATAGACAATATCTCCAATTTTGTTTTATTTTAAAATTAATTAATGGTTCTATTATATCCGCAACAGCTCTGAATCGTCTAAATTTTAGCTATAGCCAAACTAGCATAAGAAGACAGATACCTTTATGTTCGATCTTTAGCAGAACTAACTATGGTATGAATAGCCCCTTAAATCAATTGATTTCAGACTTCAATAAATTTTATAATTTAATTTCATCTGTTAATGACAATGTTAAAAGCAAACAATTTTTTTAATTTGTTATAGTATTTATTTATTTCTATATTAATTAAAATTTTAAATTAAAAATTATGTAAACAGCTATAAGTTTATATTAACGTTAGATAATTAACGGATTAAATAAATAAATAAATAAATAAACTTTTAAGCAAATTGAACGGGTACGGATGGAAAGTTATCTATCAGGGTCGCATCCAGGCTCTTTTTTTGGTATAAGATTTCTAAGATTTGCAAATTTTGACAATTTATCAAAAAGATTAACTCCGAAAAAAGTATTCTCAAATTGAAGCCAAAGTCTAAGAAAGCACCCGTTACAATGTTTTATGGTATAAGCTTCCAAATGGTTTGCCTTTCTTAGAACGCACAGGTAAAGTCGACCGTATGTACTTATTCTTAACTCAGATTAGTATAAACTTAAATATAAGTATTTAGGGCCGAGACTAACTTACTTACTTAAGGTGGCGCTACAGTCCGGGCGGTCCACTGACATCACGCTTTGATCTTCCAATTGTGTCAATATCATCTGCGTATCCTCTAGTGTTGACGGTTGAGTTTTGCACAATTCTTTCCAAAACGATGTTGAAGAAGTCGCATGACAGATCGCCTTGTCTTTTTTGACATCAAATGAACCGGTAAGATCTTTTCCGACCTTGATAGAGCAGCGTGCATTCTCCATCGTCATTCTGCACAAACGGATAAGTTTGACAGGGAGGCCAAAACTAGACATTGCTCGGTAGAGCTCTTCCCTGTAGATGCTGTCATATGCGGCTTTAAAATCGATAAATAGATGGTGGGTATCGATTTGAAGCTCCTGGGTTTTTTCCAAAATCTGCCGTAGTGTGAATACGATAGTGGACTTTTCTGGTCTGAAGCCACATTGATAAGGACCAATCAGGTTGTTGACGAATGGCTTCAGACTTTCACATAATACGGCAGAGAGGATCTTATACGCAATGTAGTTGGCGCAGTTTAGAGGGTCTCCTTTCTTATGTATCGGGCACACTATGCTGAGATTCCACTCATCGGGCATGCTTTCTTCCGACCCTATTTTTCAGATGAGTTGGTGCATGCTCCGTACCAAGTCATCGCCTGCTGCTTTGAATAGTTCGGCAGCAATGCCATCAGCTCCAGCAGCTTTGTTTGACTTAAGTTTAGATATAGCTATCTTCACTTCGTCAAGGTCGAGTAGGCGGAATTGTTGATCTGCGTCGCCGAGGTTGAGTGGTTCTATCTCCCTTACAGCGTAATTCGGTTCGTCATCGCCGTTATATAATTTGGAGAAGTGATTTTTCCATATTCTCAGCATCGACTGCGGTTCTCCTACGACGTTCCCTGATCGTCTTAACAGGCTTCGGTTCGTGGCTGGTACCCTTGGGAGGTTTTTTTTACCTTGTGGTAAAATTTACGAACCTCATTCCTGTTGTGACATCCCTCTATCTCCTCGATCGCGCGCTTCTCATGCTCTCTTTTTTTCCGTCTAAGAAGCGGGTGTTAATCTCTCCTCTTCTGCTCGTAGAGCTCGCGAGCAGCTCTAGTCCTTTTGTGCAGCGCCGTTTTGTATGCCTCTTGTTTCGCTGCGTGCACTTGCCGGCATTCGTCGTCAAACCAGGGGTTTCGCTGTGGTGGCCGTGTGAAACCTAGCACTTCAGAGGCGGCATCTCTGATGGCTGCAAGGCAATGTTGCCACTGGTTTTCAATGCTTAATGCAGGAAGCATAGGACTCATTAAGAGGTTATTAGAGACTCGATCGGAAATCAATGTTTGCCTCTCGGAATGTTCGGATATCCTGGATACTGGAGAAGTGTCGTGCGTCGATCGCAATGTGGTCAATCTGGTTGATGGTTGATTGATCAGGAGATTTCCATGTCCCCTTGTGGATATTAAGTTGCGTGAACTGCGTACTAGCTACCAGAACGTCTCGCCCCGCAGTGAAATCGACCAGCCTGAATCCGTTGTCGGAGGTAGTGTCGTGCATGCTGTATCTCCCGATTATGCCACCAAAGATGTCTTTTCTTCGCTAGCTTGGCATTAAAATCTCCTAAGACAATTTTAATGTCATAGCCAGGTCCAAGAGCTCGAAGAATATGTCTTTGGTGTCTTCATCTTTCTCCTATGATGTTTTTACGTGGCCAGGAAGTCACCCCGACGGCACAACCCCCAACCTGGAGGGCCAGATCCGTAGTATAACTCCAAGGAAGGGGAGCCGGATGAACCGCTCCTTATAGGCCTGGGCTCCGAATATGTCGAAGAAGCCCTATAAGGTGTTCACTAAGAAGTTCAACCTTACTGGAACTGTAGACGCCACAGTTGATTCTATCTCCAGAATTCGTCCGCTGCCGCCTGGATAAGGAGAGGTGCCTTAGTGGAAACACCGAGACGGTTATAGAAATATTTATGTATTGTAATCTGCCCAACTAATA